>NW_024704751.1:20548757-20803757 GCF_018977255.1 Callorhinchus milii
AGCATTCAGCCTTTGCTGACTTTAAGCAACTATATCTCATGAAAGTCACCTTGAAGGTTATCCCATGAGGCAGTACATTGACTTAGGGGACAAGCTGGAAGGCAATCTGAATTCTGTCACATTGTTTGCGCTATTTTCTTCTGGGTTTCCGTGAATTGTTTCCACTTAGCTTAAAAAATAGCTTTCAAACCAACGGAGATTTTGTGTTTTCAAAGCCCTTTTCAATTCTAGTGAAGGGTTTCAGGAACAGAGAATAGCACTTGTAATTCAAGGACAAGGAGTCATAGTTTAATAATAATGATAACAATAGTAATCCTTACATTTGACAACACAGAGCCTTTTACCTTAGAAGGATGTCTCAAGATGCTTCATAGCATCCTCGTAAACAGTAGTGGCTGCACGTTGTAGTCAGATCTTGTGAATGAACCACAAAGTGAATGATCAGTTTCATCTGGAGAATTGTCAGCCAGAACTCCGGGAGAGAAACTCCATTCTCTTTTCGAATAGCACCATCTTAAAAGTAAGGACAACAATTTGCTTTGGCGAGGTGCCTTTCATTTAAAAGAATGTCCCAAAAGAAGAACAGAGCGAGAAAAAAGAATGTAAAATACTGAACACATTTCTCCAGTAAAAGGGTGATAAAATAATATTATTCTCCAGTAAAATAATATTATTATTATTGTTGTTATTATTATTATGATTATTATTATTCAAGTGCTACCCTGCATGAAAGGTGTGATACAAATGCAAGTTTTTTTATTATTAATAATAAACCACCATCACAGGTGATGGAATATAAAGGGCTGCAAAGGACACCTGGCTAATTTCCTGGAGATTTGGAGGATTTGCAGGCATTGGATGATGAGGTGGATGTGTTGAAGGTATGGGGTGGTATTCTGGATGGATGGCTTTCTCCTGCCTGGATCTGTTACCTTGCTACTGAATTGATCTTCTCAAGAGGTGCAGTGTGATTGCCTCTCCTGCCCTGGTGAGGTCCCAGTAAAACGCCCAGCCTTTCCCATATATCATCGATCGTGTGAACCGCAACAGATTTTCAAGATTAAAATTGCGCTGTGTATCAAAAGCTTGGCTCGGGAGAGATGCGTCTGTCACAGTGTGAATCCACACTCTCAGCGCTAAACATGGCAGGGCTTGAACTCAACTTTCTGAGACGTCTGTTTGGAGACTGAGCCAATCTGAACATTAGCGTCGTGGGGAAATTTGGAAATTTTATTTTTGTTTCATGTTTCGTGATGCTTGTCCCCTGGTGAAATATTAATATTTCAGCGTGACACAAACAGATGTTTTAGAAAACCTGCTTCAGAAACGTAGATGTAGAAAATCATAAAAAATCTTTCAAATCTTTGTGACAGAAAACATAACAGGTAACAAACACAGTCATGTCATTGTGCTTCAAAGTAGTTTCAATCCTAAAATGACTGTCATGAACATCTCTCTGTCCAGAGATCAAAATGAAATGTTGAGCAGACAAGTATAATAATAATTATTGCATTTGGTATAGCGCCTTATCATGTTGTCGAGACGTCTCAAAGCGATTCACAGAATATTTCGCCCACAAAGTATACAGTCTACAGTATTCAACCTACAATATGTTCTAAGACACATCGACGACTTGTTAAGGCGCTATACCAAATGCAAGGATTATTATTATTTTATTGTTACTTTGTGGTGTGGCCTCAGTGAGGGGGAAGGTATCCCTTGGGGTGATCCAGATTTCTGTGAGAGCCATAATATCAATGTTATCATCGAGGATGAGAACATTGACGGCCAGGGTCTTGTTGGAGATGGAGCGGATATTTTGAAGGCCAATGCAGAGTGGACAGCAGCAGGGGGATGTGTGGGATGGGAGGGGGTAGTGGATTGGTTGGCAGGGGGGGTGGGGATGTGGATGAGGGATGAGAGGTTAGCCCCCAGGGTCTGGGTCCGGGGTGGCTTGCCGCGGTAATGGGGAATGGGGCAGTCAGTGTGGCTGCTGCTGCACAGCCAATGCCGAGTGCCGCGATGAGTTTCTAACTCCAGTCCAAGTCAGCAACTGATGGATAGACGAGTTTCATCATGGGCCTGATTCTAAGTGTAGTTTTTACTCTTCACCTATCCAGTTTGGGGAGTGGGTAAGCTAATTGCTATCCAGAGATAGTAAAGAAATGTAGAGCCGACAAGTCTGTATTGTAGGCATGAATAATAATAATAATAATCCTTACATTTGATACAACATCTTTCCCGCAAAGGCGCTTCACAGGATTAACTATAAAGCTTAGTGTCTGTATTTTGTAGGCGAAACTCAGTTGACGTGCAGGTTTATGAGAACTTTAAGGGTGTCGAGTGAAATCATTTGTTACCAAGTGTGGCTGTCGTATTGAGATGTTTTGACGTGAGAGGCTCTGTTATTATTATTTTTAGAAAGGTTACAAGCATGGCTGGCTGAGGAAATGCACCTTCCACACAGCAGCAGAGCGTGGAGGAATTATGACGATTGGATAAAGATCTGGTTGTTGAGATGGAAGAAACGATGTGTCTTAATAAACTCAGTTGCTGTCAAATGCTGCACCAACTGGTGACCATGCTCCACAGGGATTGCCTCTGAGCTCCGTGATTGTTGTCCGCCTGCATTGAAACTCCTGTATTAAAATAGATCTCGCACAGACTCCGCAGAAAGCTGGATCTATAAAACAATCCCATTTAGTTACACAGAGTATTTTAGTACAAAAATAGACCATTCGACTCAACCTGTCCATGTCGATATCTATACTCCACACCGGCCTCTCCTGCACCCCTCCAATCCCCTTCTCCCTCATGTAGTATCAAGATTTCTGTTAAATCCAGTGTTGCAGTTTACTTCAACCACAGCTTCCGCACGGAGTTTCACTTTCTCACCAGCCTTTGTGTAAAGAAGTTCCTCTTAAACTTCCCGTTTGATCTGCCGCTGTCTGGCCTGTATTTATGCCCTCTTGTTTTGGACTCGCAACCAAATGGGATCCACATCCACAACTCCTTTCACAATATTAAATGTCTGTCCAGGTCCCCTCTAGCAAATGTTCATTCTGTCACACACACATACAGGCTTGAGTGTTCTAAAGGCTGAAGATGCGCTGTCAGGAGCAAACATCTGCTGAAAAGTCGCAGAACTCTCTCCCCCAAAAGGCTGTGGATTATGGCTGGATCCATTCACATCTTCAAGGCTGAGGTGGATAAGTGTCAGGTCAGTTAGGTCAGGGCATCAAGGGGTATGGGGCAAGGGTGGATAATTGAACCTGAGGTGCAGATCCGCCATGATCTTATAGAATGGCGGAACAGGCTCGAGGGGCTGAATGGCCCATTCCAGTTCCTATGTTTCTATGTCACTGTAAACATGTTTCTATGTCACCAGCTCCTTTGAATGTGAGGAGCAGACTGAGGTGTGTCTTGGCTGAATAAACATTTCTTGCTCATTAGCTCCTTTATTTGTAGCCAGGCAAGGTGAGAACACTGCGTCACTCGGGTGCTATCTTCCATCATCCATACGGCTACACACAGAATCTTTCACTGTAACAGAAGCAATGGATGGAAGGTCCCTCTCCTCCTTTAGAGTTTAATAATAATAATAATCATTGCATTCGGTATTGCGCGCTTCACAAGATTTATCATAAAATGGAGTGACTTTGTATCTGTAGACAAACGTGGCAGCACAATTGTACACAGCAACGTCCCACACACAGCTATGACATGAATGACAAATTTTATTTGGGGGATTGTTAGCCAGGACACTGGGAGAGAGGAACTCCCTTCTCAAATAGTGCTACGGGATCTTTAACATACACCTGAACAGGCAGACAGGACCTTGGTTTAACATCTCATCCTAAGGACAGCACCTCCGACAATGAAACACACCCCCAGCGCTGCACTGGAATGTCAGCTTAGACTATCGCCAGACTACGGCATTACCTCACCCCTCACGCTGCTGAAACCCTGGTTCACGCCTTTGTCACCTCAAGGCTGGACTATGGGAACTCTCTCCTCGCCGGCCTTCCCGCCACCTCCCTCCACACTGCAGGTCATTCAGAACTCTGCAGCTCGTGTACTGTCCCGCACCAGGCTTCGGGACCACATCACTCCCACCCTCACCCTCGCTCGCCTCCACTGGCTCCCCATCCCCCAGAGGATTGATTTCAAGATCCTCATCCTCACCTACAAGGCCATTCACGGCCTCGCTCCCTCCTACCTCTCCAACCTACTATCCCCCTACCTACCTGCCCGTACCCTCCGTTCCTCTGGCTCCGGTCTGCTCCACGTCCCCCGCCCCAACCGCCCTACCATCGGTGGTCGGGCCTTCAGCCTCTCAGCCCCCAGGCTCTGGAACTCCATCCCCCAGTGCCTTCACCTTGCTTCCTCCCTTTCCTCCTTCAAGGCCGGTCTCAAAACCTTTCTCTTTGACCGTGCCTTCAGCTCCCCTCTCGACTCTCTTCCCCCTCCTCGCTCCCTCCCTTCCCTCCCCTCACCCTGACCATTTCCCCCCTCCTCGCTCCCTCCCTTCCCTCACCCTGACCACTTCCCCCCAATGCTCGGGTCATGACCCAACTGTGCAGCGCCTTGGGACGTCCTCCTGACGTGAAAGGCGCTTTATAAATGGAGTCTTGTTGTTGTTGTTGTTGTTGTATGCGAGTTCAAGTCCCGATGTGGGATTTTAATCCACAATCTTCTGACTCAGAGGCGAGCGTTCTACCATTGTGCCAGGTTGACACAGATGTTTATCACACACATGACCGTTTGTTTGTGGAAGGTTCTAAACCAAGGAGCAGACAAACCCAGTTTGGGGGGAGACTGGGGTTCAACTCCTGAAAACTCGTCATTAAACTAATATCCGCTTTTATTTATGGCCCAAATTAGTCATAGGACTTATTGTGTGGGACTCGCAATCCCAGCCGTGATCCGGCAACACTTGTGTGTTTGAAGCTCCTACACAAAGCGAACGACAAACAGTAGGTACAGGTAACCAGCCGCAGATCCTGATGTCCTGGTCTGAAGCTGGAGGTCAGTGACTGACTTTGTCACCTTTCACTGACCCGTTATTTATACATTCGCTGTTCTAATCAAACATTCTTAAGCACGGTAATGGGTTTCCACATGTATCAGATGTTCACGAGACATTCACAGACGTTTTAGTGTTCACTAAAAAAGGCAACAAATAATATTAATAATCTTTGCATTTGTTACAGCTCCGTTCACATGGAGAGAACATCTCAAAGTGTTACACAGAAATTACTGTTTTGTGCAGTGACTGTATTTTGTAGGTTAACAGCAATTTTACACACAGCATTGGCCCATAAACTGAATGATCAGTTTTATCTGTGGGAATTGGACTTTCGTCTAAAGGACATTGACTGTATTTTTTAGACAAAAGCACGAGCCAATTGCACACCGGGAGAAACTGTACTGTGTTGGAACGTCAGCCTAGACTGTGAGCTCAACATACAACAACGACAACAACTTGCATTTATATAGTGCCTTTTGGAATTAAGCTTGAACTAAACCTGGTTTATAATTAGTGCAGATATTGACATTCAGGTCATTTTAAATGTGTGCTGACGAACTCTGCCAACGGAAACTTAAATCTTGTTGAAAGAAATAATCAGTCTTGGACGAGTGATGTCACCTTAAGCAAAGGCACTCGGCAGAACCTGTGTCACTGCTTTGTTTTTACTTTTAATCTGTTTCACTTTTAATCTGTAGCAATTGTATCAGATCGTGAATGTAATCATTAGCTTCTGAGGCGATAAGAGATGCCAAGCAATCTGGTGGGTCCACTGACAGGGAGCGTGGAGTGAGGGGACGGGAACACAAGCCACCTGAGAGGACAATTCTCCCTCCAGATGCACAAAGCAGAGATTATTTTAAAACATTATCACTGGGGCCTTTCAACATTTGCTGGGTAGAATTCAGAAAGCCAGTCGTTCTTGGATAATAATAAATATAAAATAAGAATAATCCTCACATTTGCAATGGCGGGAGGAGTCTCCAAGGGCCTGACAGGATTGTACTGTAAAGTGTATTTTATATAGAAAAGCAGCAGCTAATAATGTACACAATTATTAAACTATATAATGCACAGTGTCTGTTATACATATAACCAATTGGTTTGCTTTGCCAGGATTATTAGTGCCTGCGGTTTGAGGAGATCAATGTCATTAGGTTGAGGGGTCAGTGAATGATATGATGGACCCTGTTTTGTGTGACCTGAGCTCTATTTTCAGGCTTCCCAGTGCAGTCTCTGTTTGCGCTGCTGTTGTGACCCACTGGCGCCCCCTTGTGGCGAAGACCTGCTGCAATCTTCCAAGTCCAAACGGCCCCATTTTCTCTCTGACATTAAATGAGATGTGACGGATAGCCTGTGCTCCCTGGCTGGACAGCACCTTGTGCAAATTGTACCGTTTCCAACTCCTTATAAATATTCATGCAGATAGCTGGTATGCGATAGTACCCCTGAATATTATTTGCATTAATTCTGGGTTAGATGGTCACAAATATTAGCATAAAATGTAATCAGCTGCCTAAATTGTAAGGAGTAGCAGATTGGTGATACGGCGATGTTTTTTTTTGTAGTTCAGCGTTGTCCTTATTAGTTACCTTGATATTTGAATTTCTGTGACACGCATTTATTCTGCAGTGCTCGGAATTTAATCTACAGAAATTCACCTGCTAATAAGGCAACCATCATTCGCTCAGGCTGTGTGATTACTGCTGCCCATGTGTGCTGTGGACAGAGTGCTCAGCTCACGAGCAGAGGAATGGGCTTAAACTGCAGTGGAATTGGTGAACTCAGAGCAGATATTAGCCCATTCCCCAATCCAGATCTGCACTGGGGAAGTCCAAGACTTACCCTCGCCTTGTCCTGGGTCATTGAATCGCAGTACACTACGCAGACAACAACAACAACAACAAATTGCATTTATGTAGCACCTTTCATGTCGAGAAGATGTCCCAAGATGCTGGGTAATAAGGGGTTTGCATCCGAGCTGCAGGTTGGGATTGGAGAGGGGTGTAGGGTAAGGAGGTGGAGGGGTAGAGGAGGGAATTTCACTGAAGGCACAGTCAAAAAGGAAGGTCTTGAGATGGGCCTCGAAGGAGGCAAGGGCGGGGGTGAGGCGGAGGAGCTCTGGGATGGAGTTCCAGAGGATGAGAGCAGAAAGGCTGAAGGTCCAACCGCCGAAACATGTACAAGTTGTAGAGTTAACCTCATAAGCTACTCTCAGCTTAAAACCGCAGCTAACACCACAGCAAAGGGTGACTTCACAGGATTTACAGCAGCGTTTCACAGGAATTGCTGTAAAGTGTAGTGACTGTGTGTAGGCAATGTTGTGCTTTTGGATTCTGTGCTTCAGCATGTTTTTTACAGCTCATGTCACTCACGGTGCCACTTTCAATGACCTGCGCTATGTATCTGGCATGAATTTGTTTAAATCCTCTTGCAGTCTCTTGGTATTGTCATCGCTATTCACCACACTTCCTAACTTGGTCTCATCTCCAAACTTTAATACCAGGGAGATTCTCCTGGTGCCCTGGACAACCTTGCCCCAAATACACTTGATCACTCACTTCATGGTTGTTGAGGGAAAAAAAACTCATTAGTTTTTTTAAAAGGATTCATGTATTTTTCAGTTGAATTTTTCAGTTCAGTTAGCTGTTGTGCCGGCAATGTTAATTCAGGCAACGCTGAATCATATAATAACATAATCCTTGCATCAAATCATCTTGAAGCACCTTGTAGGGTTTACTGCTTTGCCCACAAAATATACAGTTAATTCACTTTACAGTATATTCTATGAAGCACTTTGAGACGTCTCAAAGACGTGATAAGGTGCTATTTCAAATGCAAGGATTATTATTATTATTAAAGTACAATGAATGTGTGTTTTGTGGGTGATGGTGGCAAACAATTTGCACCCAAAAATGTCTCCGTAAGCAGCTATGAAGTAAATGAGCGATTGTATTTGGGAGAAGGTTGGCCAGGCCCCTGGGGGAAACTCTGAGAGTTTGTGACCAAGGGGTAACTGTCGGCCTGAGTGTCCCTGTCTCTGTCTCACAGCTGATGTTGGGGGGGGGACTCCAGGCTTCATATTGTTCAGTGGAAAAGTGCGAGATTCAGCTCGTTGGACAGTTCCTCAAATTTGCTTACTGAAGGCAATGAGATTTTGCAAAGCCCAAGGTGCCCCAAGTTCCAAACCCAATCCCCCATCTCCTGAAATCTTTTGGTTATGATAATAATAATAATAATAATAATAATAATAATAATAATAATAATAATAATAATAATCCTTGCATTTGATATAGCGCTTTTCACGTCGGGAGGACGTCCCAAAGCGCTTCACAGAATATACTGCAAAGTGAATTGACTGTATATTTGTGGGCGAACGCGGCAGCCAATTGCGCACAGCAATGTCCCACAAACAGTCGTAGATTGAAAATGACCAATTTATTATTGTTTTGGGTTTTTTGGAGGGATTATTATTAGGCTCTGTGTGGAGTGAGGAAACTTGCCCAAGGTTTCGCCCTCTGCCTGGAATTGAACTCAGGTCTCTCGCTTGCAAAGCGAGTGCTCTAACCACTGAGCTACACTGATTTGTTCATTGCACAGTCTGCTTCGCGTGCAGCCCTGCATTATGAGAGCCCGGGACAGGCCTGCACTGTGGTAGCCCAATACCCCTAAACTGTGTACTGCCTGACCTGCTGAGTTTTCCCGGCTCTCTGTTTTTGTACCCCTAAACTGTGATAGCCCAATAGCCCGGCATTGTGATAGCCCAATAGCCCTGCACTGTGATAGCCCAATAGCCCTGCACTGTGATAGCCCAATAGCCCGGCATTGTGATAGCCCAATAGCCCGGCATTGTGATAGCCCAATAGCCCGGCATTGTGATAGCCCAATAGCCCAGCACTGTGATAGCCCAATAGCCCTGCACTGTGATAGCCCAATAGCCCTGCACTGTGATAGCCCAATAGCCCGGCATTGTGATAGCCCAATAGCCCGGCATTGTGATAGCCCAATAGCCCGGCATTGTGATAGCCCAATAGCCCGGCATTGTGATAGCCCAATAGCCCTGCACTGTGATAGCCCAATAGCCCGGCATTGTGATAGCCCAATAGCCCTGCACTGTGATAGCCCAATAGCCCTGCACTGTGATAGCCCAATAGCCCTGCACTGTGATAACCCAGTAGCCCAGCACTGATAGCCCAATAGCCCACCATTGTGATAGCCCAATAGCCCAACATTGTGATAGCCCAAGAGCCCTGCACTGTGATAGCCCAATAGCCCAGCATTGTGATAGCCCAATAGCCCTGCACTGTGATAGCCCAATAGCCCTGCACTGTGATAGCCCAATAGCCCTGCACTGTGATAACCCAATAGCCCAGCACTGTGATAGCCCAATAGCCCAGCATTGTGATAGCCCAATAGCCCACCATTGTGATAGCCCAATAGCCCAACATTGTGATAGCCCAATAGCCCTGCACTGTGATAGCCCAATAGCCCAGCATTTTGATAGCCCAATAGCCCAGCATTGTGATAGCCCAATAGTCCTGCATTGTGACAGCTCAATAGCCCTGTGATAGCCCAAAAGCTCTACCTTGTGATAGCCCAATAGCCCGGCACTGTGAAAGTCCAACAGGCTTTCGGGAAAGTGACGTCCAAGCCCAATCCAGCTCTTGTACCTGAGGGTGGTCGGTGGAGAGCGATGGGGAAAGGAATCCTGGCTACTTTCAGCCTGGAGGGTCCGCAGCCAATTCAAAGCCCCCAATCCTTCCGGGGCAGAAATAACTTTTTTTGGTCAGCCAGGTGTCTGACGCATGTTTAAGAGTATCCCGACCAGACTGAGAGTTCCACATTCCATCCCTATAAACATAGAAATCCCTGTGTATTGGAATGGAATGGGCAGTCTCTCTCCCTGGAGAGACGCACACTGACAACTTTCATTTATATACGTCCTCAGGCAGGGTAGTGTCCCAGAGCACAGATCATCTAATCGCAGAGAGTATTAGGCGCAGGTTGGTAAGATCCCAGGAGTCTGTGTTGCGGTGACTGTTCGAGTCTAACCAGCTAAAACCGCATGGCACAGGGATGTCTTTTCGAGGTGAAGGGCGCTATACAAATGGAATTTGTTGTTGTTGTTGTAGGTGCCATTGAGAGCGCTATCTGGCAAGCTTTCCCACTGCTTGTCCAGCTAGGACCACCCTATCCGTTGGGCCTTTGCTTGCAATCATCGGACTGGAGTCAGTGATGTGCCTTTTCTACAACTAGAGCAAAGAACACAACAATTTATAATCTAAACATAAAGCAGATTCGTCACCACATCACCACTGGACTTTAGATTCTGATAATTCAATTGCACTTTCAGGGGAAAAATAATTAATTTTCATCCACATGTAAGATCTCTGTGCGTCTGTACTGGTTGATTGTTTTAAATTTTTTTTTGATTGAATGTTTTGTAAGGCGAAGGCAATAAATAAAATCAAAATATCTCCATGAGTTCGAGTCATACTGATAGGTGTAATAAATCACTAATGTGGATGAAATATGGTCACATGTTGCATAACGGACACATAAATTTCAGATTTAATTAAAGCTCATTTCAACTTTCAGAATGTTAAACAATGTTTTCAAGAAATACCATAAATCTGGGTGATAAATTACACTGCTGTTTATTCATCCCTCTATATTTTTGCATCCAAAATTTAGATTTCAAAACCAATTCCTAGCGTATGTTAAAACTGCGCGAGAAAATAAAACTTCTACTCCAGCAATCATGAAAATTCACAGAAAAAACATTTGTATTAATGCAATGCTAATAATAATCCATGCATTTGATACAGCACCTCATCATGGTGTCAAGACATCACAAAGCGCTTTGCAGAATATACTGTGAAGTGGAGTGGAGTGGCTGTATATTTGTAGGTGACCACGGCAGCCCAATTTGCGCACAGCAGTGGCCCACAAACAGCCGTGAAATGAATGTCCAGTTTTATTTCGGGGGGATTGTTGGCTGGGACATCGGAAGAAACTCCCTTCTCTAATGATAGGGATTATTATCAGAGAAGCCCCTCACATTGGGTAGCGTCCTGCTATGGAACATTATCCATGAGGGGCGCTATATAAACACAAGTTGTTGTTGTTGTTGTTGATGGCAAACCACACTGTGTGAGAACCATTAGAATGGCCAATGGCACAACTGTTGAGTTGGTTTTAATTAGAAGTAAAACGCCTTATTTGTGTTATTTTCCCAGTTGCCTCAACTGGACAAGTAATGAAAACTGCAATCATCAACACTACACCCAGCCTCCATTTAATAAGTACTGCCTGCTGCTGTGTCCTTTACTTTGTGGGATGATTAATTCTGTGAGCAGTTCTTGCTCAGTCGCCCATTAGAGAACAACGATCTGCCTCAAATTGCTTTTTACAGAAACTCCAGAAAGTTTGAGCAGCAGCAGCAAACTAATGATGATAAAATGGTCTTTAAAATATCCAACAGCAAACACTCTGACTGCAAACCGTGACGCATTCCAAACCTTTAGCTCTAAATTTTGAATATAAATTTACAAATGTTATAGTATATGTACAATATGTATAATATACTATGTATTTTCTTTCATATTATCTGTGCAGTACATTGTGGATGATATGTACAGCATATATAACAAGATTACATTTGTATAGCGCCTTTCGCATCGAGAGGACGCTGACTTTGACTTTGTTACTGTATAACAAACATACTGCACAGTATACACACGAACACAAATATTATGTATGTATATATATAATTGAGCTATTGGAAAATATGCCCATGACATTCCAGTGAAACACCTTTACGATGAGGTATAAATCATGTCTCTACGTCAATCGGTTATTATTAGTATAGATAATCCTTGCATTTCGTATAGCATCTTTTCATGTCAGAAGGATGGTGCAAATTACGTGTAGTTAACAATCCCAGGACAGTGAGTAGTTCTTACATTAAGTTACTGGGAAGCCATTCTGTCCAACTGCTAACTTTCTTGGGGAACTGGCTGTAAACGCGGAGTGACTGAAGTATTAGACACAGCTGCCATTGCCTCAGAAATGCTGACTGCTCGAGATCTCAGGAGAGAGTTGCGTTGGAAGATTCAAGAACAGATCTGCCAATGCACCAATGCGATAAGATGTTTTCCATCTATGGTGAAACGGTTGAGTTATTTTTCTGGGCTGTCCATTCTACCCCGGTGATTGACAATTAAATATTTCCCTTAAGTTCATAGCGGTTCAGAATCTTAAACACTATCTATTGATTTGTGCTGTTAAATGAATACCTGAAGCTGTAAGCACTGATAACTGGATGTAGTTTTCCAGAAACGGCCTGTTTTACCAGAGAGTTACAGCCTGAAACACACCTTAACTTTGATTGACAGTATAACTCACAATGGAGTGTTGGTTTCCCTTGTGTGGTGACTACACATAGACTGAGGCTGTTTATTATTGACGTAGCACAAATTTGGACGTTTACAGAATCCAAACCATTCGTGTTTTCAGTGAATGTTTGGCTTTGGCTGGACGAGAGATGTCGAGGGTTACGCACGGAAGAGTTTTCTGGCTTTGCTCCCAGCGGCAGGTGCAGGCAATTCCAAATAAGCCTAAACTGGATGCCAGCGTGAAGTAAAGGTACCCCAACACAATCCCTCAGCCTCAGGCAAGTCACCTCTGCTCCACCAGTAAGATTCGTGGAGTCCTGTAGCTCAGTGGTTAGAGCGAGAGACCTGAGTTCAATTTCAGGCAGAGGGCGAAACCTTGGGCAAGTTTCCTTACTCCACACAGAGCCTAATAATAATCCCTCTAAAACCACAAACAATAATAAATTGGTCATTTTCAATTTATGACTGTTTGTGGGACATTGCTGTGCGCAATTGGCTGCCGCGTTCGCCCACAAATATACAGTCAATTCACTTTACAGTGTGTTCTGTGAAGCGCTTTGGGACGTCCTCCCGACGTGAAAAGCGCTATATCAAATGCAAGGATTATTATTATTATTATTATCTGTGACACTGCAGAAAATTGGGGAACCATGACATCCCGAGCAGTGTTAAAACCGGGGCTCGATCAACACCGAGCTGGGTTCTGTACTCACTGGGCACACAGTGGCTTCCAACAACAACAACAACTTGGATTTATATAGTGCCCTCCATGCCGGACGGCATCTCAGAGCTTCACGGTAATGGATCCCGGGGCCGAGCCAGGGGGAGGGGGAGGAGCCAGGGGAGGGGGGAGGGGGGGGAAGGTGATCAAAGGCACTGTCAAAAAGAAAGGTCTTCAGCAGAGACCTGAAAATCGGAAGAGAGGGGGTGAGGCGAAGGGAGTGAGGAAGGGAGTTCCAGAGCCTTGGGGTGTAATGGCTGAAGGCACGGCCGCCGAGGGTGGAGCAGAGGATTCGGGGGACAAGGAGGAGGCCAGACCCGGCTTCCCACACAAAACTACTTCCTGTGCAGCATGCTGGAAGTGACATGAGCTGTGATCAATAGTCTTGAGAGAAGATGCCTCAGAAGGAATCGCCTAGAGATGTGCAAAATTTTAAATGAGATTTAAATAGTAAACCCAGATCATTCACTTAGGATGTTTCATGACAGTAGACCAAGAGGACACAGGTTTAGAATAATAATGGGCAGTTTCAGGATAGACACTGGGAAGGTTTTCTTTACCCAGAGGAGAATTAACAACTGGAACAGGGTCACCAGGAAAGGTGGTTGAGGCCAGGATGCTGGAATGGGGAGGATAGGAGGATGAGTGTTGTGGAGGGGTGAGATTAGATGAGCCGAAGGGTTTTATTTATCCGAATTGAGCAGTCACTTATTTTACTGCATCACAATTTTGCTAACTTGTGTTTGCCCACAAAATACATAGTCAAAAACACTTTACAGTGTATCCTGTGAAGCGATTGAGACATCTCGACGATGCAATAAGGCACTATATCAAATGCAAGGATTATCTATTCATTATTTTTATTATTATAACTTTTACAGTCAGAAATCTCTGTTAATGGCCTGACCTTGTTGTCTCAGATTAAAGATCACGTGCTCACTCGTGCATGCTGTCCGGGGATCGAGAACCGGCTGTTAGACAGATCTCGTACCTTACGCCTGTGTACTGGAATAAGCATTACGGGTGCCGTTTCCTGATTGCTTCTCAAGTCTTTCTGACATGCCACTGGGAGCCTCAGTGTACTCCTGGCTCTTAACTCCATCAGCAAGAACAATCAGCAGCACTTTTGTTGCGCCTTTCCCATAGTTAAACATCACAAAATGCTTTACACAGATAGCCCAGGTGCCTGAGCCGGGCGATGACATTGTAATTTACAATTATATATTGCCTCTCACATGGGGCAGACAACTCAACGTGCTCGACACTGTGTGTCTGCATATATGTGTGTGTGTGTGTCTTTCCCCCTCTTTCCCCATTTTCAGGTTGCATCTGAAGACCTTCCACTTCGACTGTGTCTACCGTCACCTTCCCCCTTCCCCTCCCCCTGGCTTGGCATCGGGCTCCACCATTGTTAAGCGCTCTGGGACGCCATCCGGTATGGAGGTTGTTGTTGTTGTTGTTATGTATGTGTGTCTGTGTGTGTGTGTGTAATTGTGTGTGTGTGTACAGGGGTTGGGAGGTATGGCGGTACGGCAGTGGAACACAGAGGCTAAAATGTATAATTTCTCCCACACAAAGAAGTAAGGACGTTTATTTTATATTAAAAAAAATCTCAGTAGAGAAGAGATAGGTGCGGAGGCAGGCACAAGATTTCTGCTACAGGATAATAGATGGTTAGCAGGAAGACACAAAGCAATAATTCAGTTGAGTGGGTCTCCTGCCTATTAAACCACAAGAGTGAATCTCGAGAATAATTGATTCAAGTCAGTTGAATCATGATATTGCATTAGGTACAAGGATAGACCACTCGGACCCTTCAGTCCCAGCTCATAGCACTCCTCTTCCCATTGATCAGCAACGGTAAATGAACAAGAACCTTGGCTGTTCCTCCAACCCTCACTCTCCTTCCGCAACGCGTCTCTTAGAAGCTGTCAATTGACCCGGAATGAATGACTTTATCCCAGACGTCAATGCCCTAAATTTATTACTAAGCCTTTTCCATCTCTTTAAACTAAGGCTCTTCAGTGTATCCAAAGTTCACTCTTTTTCACAAGGTCAGTTTGATGACAAAGGCCCTTCAGCCATCCAGAACAATCAATTGGTAATAATAATAATATTAATAATAATATTAATAAATTGGTCATTTATTCCATGACTGTTTGTGGGACACTGCTGTAATTGGCTGCCGTGTTTCGCCCACAAATTATACAGTCAATTCACTTTACAGTATATTTTGTGAAGCGCTTTGAGACGTCTCGAAGACGTGATAACAATAACAACAACATTACATTTGTATAGTGCCTTTCACGTCCGGAGGACCCAAAGCGCTGGACAATCAGTGTTTCGGATACGAGCTGGGGGGTCAGGAAATGGCAGAGTTGAGGGACAGGGGGGGAAAGAAGGTGACCAAAAAATACAGTCAATCCACTTTACAATATATTCCGTGAAGCACTTTGAGATGGCGCTATGTCAAATGCAAGGATTATTGTTATCCACCTTACATCCTCCCATCACAGCATCAAGCTGCTGTTTTTAAAAAAATATAATATATTATAATAATATAATAATATAATAGTCCTTGCATTCAACAGAACACCTTATCATGTCATTGAGACGTCTCAAAGTGCTTCACAGACTATACTGTAAAGTGAATTGACTATATATTTTGTGGTTGAAATGGGGCAGCCAATTGTATACATCAGCGTCCCACAAATAGTCATTGATTGAGTGACCAATTTATTATTTAGTCACTTAACCTAAGACTCAATCGAGTGTCCTGGTCTGAACTAATTCAACTAATGCATAACTTTGCACTCATCTACATTAAATCCGTCTGTGTAATTAATCCAGATGTTCAATTAGTCTGGGTGTTACTCTGAATGTAATGTATCAAATTATACAAGACGTTATCTTCTCCATTCCAGAATAAGGTGAACAGTGCAAGAGGTTGAGAACTAACCCCTTTCTCCCTGTCCCCCACATCACCTTCCATTGCTACTCCCCACAACCAACATTGTCTGTTGTTATTTTCAATGCGACCAGAAAACATGCTCATCAGTGAGTTTAAAAGTCTCACATATTATTGTGCGAGTTTTCGGAAATTACTTCTGAAAAATCCAAATGAATTGTAAGGTTGTTTGTTCGTCCTACATTGCTTTCACTCGCCCCCAGCCTCTCCCCCCCAACATACACACTCACCCCTCCTCAACCAGGCAATTGTGCTATTACACCATCAAACCTGGATTCTCAATCTCAATGGTTGAATTTCAGTGTTCATCAGATCACAAGTCAAGTCAGAAATGACTGTTTAAGACCGTCTTTGCCCAAACTGATTTTCTGATCTTGTGAATGTTGCTGCATCGAGGAAAAAGTTGCATTTTATAGCATCTCATCACATTAATATGTCTCCAAATACATCACATCTAACTGCTGCCTTCTGCTATCTGGTGACTGGCTCTACAGGCCATGACAGCTCCCAATTGCTTCACCAAGGAGCCACAAGGGGACTGAGCAGGTAACCTGCACGACTGTGGGCCAGTACACACAAGGGTAAAGCACAAGGAGGCCATTCATCCCAATGTTCTGAGCTTGGGTACATACAGTCTAGGAACATTAGTTCAGACATTTAATAATAATAATAATAATCCTTGCATTTGATATAGCGCTTTTCACGTCGGGAGGACGTCCCAAAGCGCTTCACAGAATAGACTGTAAAGTGAATTGACTGTATATTTGTGGGCGAACGCGGCAGCCAATTGCGCACAGCAATGTCCCACAAACAGTCAGGGATTGAAAATGACCAATTTATTATTGTTTTTGTTTTGGAGGGATTATTATTAGGCCGTGTGGACTTCCATTTCCAGCAAGAACCCAACACTTCATCAACTGGTTTACAAAACAACAACAACTTGCATTTATATAGTGCCCCTCATACAGGGTTATCAGGGTTCAAGAGCGTTTGACAGTGGCGGAGCACGACTCCGAGCCGGAGAAGGTGACTGTAGGTATGGTCAAAGAGATGGGTCTTCAGGAGTGACCTGAAGAAGGAGAAGGAGGGGCAAGGCAGAGGGATAGAGGAAGAGTGTTCCAGAGTTTTGGGGCGTAGTGGCTGAAGCACGGCCACTGATGGTTGAACAGACGGCGCAAGCAACATGCAGGAGGCCGGAGCCAGCGAGCGGAGGCAGTGAGTAGTTATTAATGCTTGAAATCTATAGAACCACAGAATTCTATGGCACAGAGTAAACCCTTCGTCCCAAGCCTCAGTTCCCACCCTATTCTTCAGTTTGGCCATTGCTGTAGAATTGGTTACGTAACAGTCAAAGATCCTTTGGGTAAGACTTACCCAGAACACTTATCTGCTCTGCTTCTCCTAATTATATTCACAGTTTACCACACGGCTCCTCAGTTTCAGAGAATAGTTATTCTATCAGAGCACGTAATGAGGTTTGCTTCCCATACACGGTTCAAATTATATATATTTTTTCATCATTTATTAAAAACAAGATGAAGCACTGCTTAGGAAATATTGAAGTTAATTTCACTACATCAAAGAAATTCTACAAAAAAAAGAACAAGCCTCAAGGATATAATATTCCAAGTGACTTAACTTTTTTTAAAAAATTCTCCGCATTTGAAATTTGAAAAGGCAGAATAATTGCACTTACTGAGGGTGTGAGAGGGGAAGAGGGGAAGCGAGCGAGCAGGAGAGTGGGAGAGAGGGTATATGATGGATAGCCTGTGTGTGTGGAGACCCAGCATTGCACAGCTGATGGCCAAATGGCCTGTTTCTGTTGTGTAGCAATTCTGTTTATCCGGTAGAATTATAGAATCTTACAGCACAGAAGGAAGCCATTTGGCCCATCATGTCTGTGCCGGCTCTTTGATAGAGCTATCCAATTAGCCGCACTTCCTCTTTCTTGTCCCATCACCCTGCAAATGTTTTTCTTTTCAAGCAAATATCGAATTCCCTTTTGAAAGTTAAAGTGGATGTGGATGTTGACACTTCGTTGTTTCTGGGTTTTTTGAAAGTCGGCTTTTTATATATTCGTGTCTTTCAAATCTTCAAATGCCACGTTCATCTTCAATACTACACTTAGGCACCCTCCTGACAGGAAAGGCACAATATCAAATGCAAGGATTAATATAAACAAAGCTATGATACTTACAGTCGGTGATATTATTAGTATTATTAATAAACATAAACAATCCTTACATTTGATACAACTTCTTGCACATCAGGAGGATGTTTCAAAGAGCTTCACAGGTTATTGACTGTGTATTTTGTAGGTGAAAGTGGCAGCCAATTTGCATACAGCAACATACCACAAACAGCCATGAGGTGAATGACCAATTTGGCGGATTGTTGGCCAAAACACTCCCTTCTCTTTTCGAGTATTGCCCCAGAAGCTTTAACGTTCACCTGAACAGGCGTTTGGACTTTGGTTTATGAAGGACTTTTAGTTTGATGTTTCTTTGCTGGTTGCTACAAAGATTTGATTGCAGACTAGACCGAGGACAGATGCTCTTGTCTCTCTGGCTTTGCCAACTCATGACAAAGCGGCATTGTCCGAAGTGACAATGTGTTTCATCCTCGCTCGTCTCCAGGGAAGCGTTGGAATAGAATCATAGAATATTACAGCTCCGAAGGAGGCCATTCGGCCCATCGTGCCTGTGGCGGCTCTTTGGAAGAGCTACCCAGTCAGTCCCAATCTTTCCCCATATCTGAACTATTTTCTGTCATTCAACCACTGTCCATTCATTGGGTCACTTTGCGCAAGGTCTAGCTCCACAGGCCTGTGTCTCTGAGTATATTGATATCATTGCCTTTGGAGGACACCTCAAACTGACTCAGGTCAGATTGGAAGGAGAGAGGAACGTGGACTTCAGAATGACTGTTCTCAGAATCCTCCTCAGTCAAATGGTTGGAATTATCACCTGAAAGGAGTTAAAATTTGTCATGAACTAAAATCTCCTCCTTATATCCACTAGTGGCCACTCTGGTTCACACTGCCCCTGATCCAAACTGACTCCAGCCTGACAGGGCGAGCGAAGACTTATCAGCCAATGTTAAATTACTCATCCGCTGACGCTTGGTTTGAAAGTTTTCCTTTCCTGTGAAACAGAAATTTGCATCAAATATTTGTTTAATCTGATCAATTTCCAGCTCCACATGCTTGTGGCAACTCTGAGCTGAAGGTTACTATGAAGACCAGATAGCTCCACATTGTTTATACCCGACTGGTTGAGGAGTGCAATTTATCTGCTAATACACAGAAACGTAAATGTGGAACTTCATCTTAAATGGGTGTCTGAGCTCACTTTAAACATCAATAGTTTAAGTGTTTTCCTAAATCTAAAGGTTGTATCAAACAGGCCTAAATGATTCCACTTGTCTGTTTCCAAAATGGGAGGTTTCTCTGAGTGCCCAGGTCTGATAGCATTCGACAAGCAAGGACAAGATAGCATTGGATGTTGCGGATGCTTTGTATGAAAGATCTGTGCCCAGATATAAAGTACGATGTTCTATCACAGATGTCTGACAAGCTTGGCTCACTGGTACCCATCCTGTCTCCATTTGTACGCACAGCCATTCCTGGTGAATGCAATGTTACATTTCTTATGATTTAATTGAAATTGAAGATTCTAAAAAATATTCCACCCGTGCAATCCGTTCATTGCTGGATTCTCTTAGCAGTGATTTGCAGATGATGGATGATCGAGTCTTTATAACCATCCCTCTGAGAAACGTCCGATCTCCAAAACTGATGCTATGAGTTAATAGGTCTTTTCACATGGTATTAATATTTTCATACAAAATACACTGTGGCAATGCCTCTTTATTTAGCATGTATGTAGCCTCACATCAGGACTTGCACTCACATTGGACTCACCTCACACTCCAGTGCAATGCTGGGAGTGAGTTACATTATCGGAGTTGCAGTTCTTCGGATGAGACGTTACCTGTTTAGGTGGACATTAAGATCCCTTGGCACTATTCAAAAAAAGAAAGGTCCTGGTCAACAATCTCCTAAATAAAATTGGTCACTCATTTGAAGGCTCTTTGTGGATCATTGCTGTGCGGACATTGGCTACCGCAATTGCCCACAAAACATTCAGTCACTGCCCTTTACAGTGAAATCCTGTGAAGCACTTTGGACATCCTCCTGATGTGAAAGGTGCAATACTGAATGTAAGGATTATTATTATTAATAAATATATCTGGTGGGAAGTTGCACAGGTGGGCTTGCTCGATGGGACTGGTGGTCTACACAGGCCTGGAACTGTTACCATCCCTTGGTGACAGCCTAATCACAGATGCAGCATTTTAAGGTGAACATGAAATGATGACAGGTTACATGCCCAGCCACTTGCTGGCTTTCATTTCACGTTGAATAAAATCACAGAAACGTCTGAAAGCTACAGAGGAGCACAAAGCGGATTATAAGATTTTATTGACGAGGAAGATGTACTCAGACTGTACAAAAGAATCCCCGTGTGCCTGCCCTCGTATCAGTGAACCACTCTCCCCACATCACCTGCTGACATTATGCTCCATGAGTTATCTCCACAGGAAGTTGGGCAAAAGCCAGTCAGTTTCTTGGGTAACCAATTTGACTCTCTTTATTTATCGGAATCTGCACCTGAGAAATTAATTCTCAGGTTCAGAAAAAGCCACTGAAAATTAATTCCTTTCAAACGAAGGATTATTCTCGGTCAATATAGCACAGTTGGAAGTCAGAAGTCAAGTACTGAAAATGACGGGCGGCTCTGAAAGTGATCCTATTAGCCACAAGGCCAGAGTCTATGGTTCATTGTGGGTTGTGGTTGAGGTGAAAAGGATCGCTGGTGTCACGTTAGAAGTCCTGAAGAATTGGGCTGCTGCTGGTTCTCTGAACGCTAGCTTACATTGTACGTCTCAAATGGACTCTTTAATCAAATTTGAGACTGGTAGATGTGTAAGCAATGACTGGTGACCAGAATGCCTAATAGAGTTTGACAGCTGCTGCAAAGGGACATGAAGTTCCTCTGTCCATTGGATGAAATGTTTCCTTTTGGGCTGCGCTGTACAGCACAGCCAGATGTTGATTTAACACCATTTAGCACCAGTGTGCATGAGGAGAAAGCCACCTAAGCCACTGGGGGTTGAAATTAAGAGAGGTGGAGGATAAGAGTAGGGGTGGGAGGATAACAGTCAAAGAGAAAAGTCTTGAGACAGGCCTTGAAGGAGGCAAGGGAAGGGGTGAGATGGAGGGGCTCCAGGACAGAGTTCCAGAGGGTGGGGGCAGAGAGGCTGAAAGCCCGACCCTCAATGGTGGACAGGGCTGGGGACATGGAGCAGGCCATTATCCACCAAGAGGATGGTATGATGTCTAGTAGGTTGTAGAGGTAAGGAGGAGAAAGACCGTTGAGGGTGTAAAAAGAGAGGACGAGTATTTTAAACTCGATCCTCTGAGGTATGGGGAGCCAGTGAAGCTGGGTGAGAATGGGGGTGATCGGTTCATGGAGCCTGGTGTGGAAGAGGACACAAGGTGCAGAGTTCTGAATAATCTGCAGTTTGTGGAGGGAAGAGTTGGGAACTCTGGCAAGCAAGGAGTTTGCATAGTTAAACCTGGATATGATAAGATCTATGTAACAAATTCTTGAATTGATACAAAGGCGTAGATTACAAGACACAATGACCCCTGACCATTTCTCTTGGTAACCCATTGTACACAGCAGGTGTTAACGTCGAGACAAATAAATGTATGCTCAGTTTACTAAATGAATGGCTACCTCATCCCCGCATCTCATTCTTTTTCACTGTTGCATTAAGTGGAGACGTCTATTTTACATTCTAATGAATGTAGAATTCTATTTACGCTTTCAATCAACGAAAAGGATTTCTTTTACTAATCGAGTTTATTGTAAGCTTATGCACATTTAATGAGCTTCTGCCGTCTAAAAGCACTGCAAGCATACAGTTACAGAATATTAATATCTCCGAGTCTGCTGCTGTGTCAGATTATCAGTGTGTATTGAGAAAGGGTTTACCATTACTTCCTGATTCTGTTTGTTTTTGCTTCTTCAAGTGCAAGTCACACTGTTTGGCCAAAGGATTAAGTGCTTAAACAAAAGCATGATGCACTAGTTTTTCTCCCCCCTAATCGGGCCCTCAAAAAGACAAAGTGCCTTCTATTATTCAAAAGTTGCTCTTGCCTCGAGTATCTGTGTCACAGCACAATGAGTGACAATTAAGCTGTTAACCCATTCCTTTTCCGGCTTTTCACACGTGGACCTCCTCCACAAGCAGCTGCAAGGCTCCTTTTCTAGACGTCACTGATTTAAAGTGGCCTTTGAATTTGAGGGATTTGCGAACTGTATCGTACTTTGACTGAGGCCTTCGGTCATTGCTATCGGTACCTCCCCACCACCTCCCACCCCCCCATCTTAGGCCCCCAGTCAGCTCTTGAGATAAAAGGCAAAATACTGCAGATGCTGGGAATCTGAAGTAAAAACAAAAGTTGCTGGGAACACTCAGCAGGCCAGGCAGCACACAAACACAGAAACCGAGAAACAGGAGGAGGCCATTCAGCCTCTCGAGATTGTTCTGCCATTCAATAGGATCATGGCTGATCTTTACCTCAAGTCCAATTACCGGCCCTTGCCCTGTATCCCTGACCTAACCAATAGCTATCCACCTCAGCATCTATGGAGAGAGGAACGTGAGTTAATGTTTCAGGTCGATGATCTTTCATCAGCTCTTCGAAATGTTCTCTCGAAGTGAAAGGTGCCATGTGAATGGAAATGTGGACATTTACATACTCTATTCGAGACACATGGATATTTTCACACATGGGTGGAACTCAGTCTGGTTTGGTGATGGGTATTTGTTTGAGACGTGCTCAATCTGCACATCTCAGGTGACCCCATTGTGTGTTTCATTGTTCAGGTGGAAACAAAACGTCTCACAACAGCAGTTGAAAAAGAAAGAGAGTTTCTACCTGTGATGGCTGACCACAATGTAATGTGTGTGGCTGCAGTCTTTCACAAAGGCTCTTAGCAGGTTTCATAGGCAATTCAAAACAACGGCTAAAATGCAGAGATGGGTGGCAGCCTCATGCTTTCAGATGTTGGAAGCCAGTTGGTGAGCTGGCTGTACTTTGTGGAGCTCCTGGGAAGATTCAATGTAATATTTCTAATATCTGTGTGCGCGGCAAACTTCATCAGAGTGGTCTCTTTCTGCACTGTACACTTGTATGATTCCAAGTCCTGGCCAATAATCCTCTGGATAAATTCGTCATTTCCTTCATGGCTATTTGTGAGACATTGCTGTGCGCAAATTGGCTGCCGTTTTCGCCTGCAAAGCACACAGTCACCACAATGGACAGTAAATCCCGTGAAGTGCTTTGAGACGTCGATGACATGATGAGATGCTATATTAAATGCAAGGAAATAAAGGTGAACCTCTCAGCCTGGTTTGGTGACCCTGTAGCACAGCGATGGGTTTCCGTATGTGTCAGATAGTTGACTGACCAAAAGCCAAAGGGAGGGTGACAGATAGCGAAATGCTCCTCCTCATTCCCTGTGTCCTTGCCAGTGACCGCAGATTCTCCAGACCAGGGTTAAAAAAAAATCTTATAAATCAATACCGGTGTGAGACATTTGAATAGCATCTTTGATTCAATGCAGACTCAAAAGGTGAGACAATAAACCTTTTTTCCAAATGACACCGATCGTTTTGCAGAGGCTCTAATCCTGCCTCTGCAGCTGTATTGATCGCTTGCTGTATCAGCAGTCAGTCAGGGCTCTGTTCCGTTGCCTTTTGTCTCTTAAAAAGCAAAGGGTGCAAACTTTTTAATTTGTGTTTTTATTAATTCAGCCTCAAATGATCAACATGACAAGAACATAGGCAGTTTTGCTCTTTGAGATAAAAATATGGTTATGTATCCACACACAAAGAGGGGCTGGGCACAATTGCCTTACTCACAGGTCATTACTTGTTAATTTCTCTGCGAATGAGTTACAGGCAATGAGGTATAGGCATTAATTTCTCATCATTGAACAACAGGAAGCCAGTTTACCTGCCAGGAAAATCAAATAAAACTTTTCTAATTAGGACCACAGTATACATTCTGAAATACACACACACACATACACTCACCTATGCTGCTCCCTGTAAACATAAGATGGAAAGTTGCCAGACTGACAGCTTCTAAGTCAGAAGATTATGAGTTTGGGGTTCAAGCCCACATCAGGAACTCTGAGCTCAAACGGTCTAGGCCGAAGGGAATAATAATAGTAATAATAATCTTTGCATTTGATACAGCGCCTTATCACGTCATTGAGATGTCTCAAAGCACTTCACAGAATATACTATATGTATATTGTGCATCTATCAATCTGTCCACTCCCTCTACTCAGAATGCGCCATGTGTCCCGCCCAGCCCATCCCACCATTGGCGGTCGGGCCTTCAGCCTCTCTGCCCCCATATCGCCTCCAGACCCTCCTCTTCGACCGTGCCTTTGGCCACCTTGTCTGTATAGTTTGTGGGCAAAAGGTGGCAGCCAATTGGGCACATCAGTGTCCCACAAAGAGTCATGGATTGAGTGAACAATTTTTTTTCAAGGAATTATTATCTGCGGAAAAGTGATCCGCCAATCGCCTAACAACCAGGTTCCTACTTACTGCTCGGTATATAGTTGTATAGACTATAGATATATAGAAATAGATAACAGATATATAGAAATAGCTCTCGATATTGATATAGAATGCTGCATTGAAGGCTTCCCATTGCTCGTTAGCTGTTTTACCCGTCAATCTTTCTTTCCAGTCCACCACTAGGACCCTTTTTAATTCACTGAAATTTGCCCTCTTCCTGTTGAGTATCTTCACCTTTGATTGTTCTTTGTACCTTTCCATAAGTACTGTAAACCTAATGATGTTGTGATCACTGATGTTCAGTTGCTCTCCTACTGAAACCTGCTCCACTTGCCCCACTTCATTCCCCAGAACTAGATCCAGCACTGCTTCCTTCCTCGTTGGGCTGGAAACATTCTGATCCAGAAAGTTATCCTGCACACACTTCAGGAATCCTCCCCCCTCCTTGCCCTTTACACTGTTATTTTGCCAGTCTATGTGAGGATAATTGAAGTTCCCCCATTATCACTACTCTTTCGTTTTTGCTTTGCTTTTCTGAAATCTGTTTGCAGATTTGCTCATCTATCTCCTTCCCACTATTTGGTGGTCTGAGGTTCCTGTGTTGGACGGTGATTGTCTATTTCCCAGGAGTTATCCATTATTCTCATTGAATCACAATTTCCACTCTCACTCGAATTAGCAGTTTGATCCTTTGCAGCCTTTGACAGAGCAGTGAGCAGCTCTTTATTGTGATAACTATGTTGAAGAGCACTTCAGTGCTGGATATCCCCAACGTGCATTAGAGCAATCAGCGAGAGAATCCGTTAATAAGACCCTCAGGCCTGACAGGCTTTTGCCGTGCACCATTCAGTCCATCAGAACATAGTGTTAAAATGCTGAGAATGTGTGTCTGAGTTACAGGAAGCCAAAGTAATCTGTGTGGCATTGGGTGAGGGGGAGGGAGTCAAATGATCACAAGTGTTCTGCTTTTCTCCAGTGGTTTAAATGTCACACCTAAGCTCAACGATTATATTCTCACTTTGTCTGGCTCTCAAATCCGTGTGGCCTGTGCACAGGTAGGATTGGCAGCTTACTGCTGTCCGTGGCTTTGTAATAGAAGTGCTCGCGAAGCTCGAAAAGGCAGCAGATATTCTCATTTGTTGCTCTGATTAGATTGCGCCGAGAGGAACAGCTTGACAGCTTTACAGCCGAAAAGGGTCTAAAGTAGTGCGAACGTCAATACAAAAACGCATTAAAAGATGCCGTAGCACGTGGATCACAGAGGGAACGAGCTGCCCAATTACGCAGGTTACACGGTTGCTGTTATCCAATTGTGCATCCAGAGAATGCACTGAGGAATAATGCAATTTTCATTCTATTGACAAGATAACATTAATAAAGCTGGTCTCAGGGTAGACCGTTGCTGTGTTAATGTTGCAGGGATTACAAGCCATTATTTTTATGTAATGCACGCTGCATTATGTACCATCTCACCTGGTTAGCTTTGGTAAGGTGATTGTTCAGGTGAGACTCTCGCTCTCCTGCTTCTCACTACCACTGCTGCTCAGTCATTTCCTGTTCTGTTGCTTGACCTTCTCCCTCACTAGCACCTCGCAGGCACATGCAGGCCACTGACATGGTGAGGAATGGAAACAGCCGAGATTTATGATGGCGTAAGGTGCTGTAAAAATGTTTCAAGAGTAGCACGGATGGGTGAGAATCAGTGGCTTTGAGTCAGAACAAGAGCTGATAAATCTATCCTTGCTAAATGGTTGAGCAACAGCTACAAATAATCCACTCACAAAATATACTGTCACTACACTTTACAGTGAATCCTTTGAGACGTCCTCCCAATGTGAAAAGTTCTGCGTAAATGTATATTGCTGTTGTTCTCATTTTTAATGAGCACTCTGGGACGCCTCCCCGCAAGAAAGGCGCTATATAAATGCAACATTGTTGTTTTTGTAGTAAGTGGAATTACAGCTGGATTTGTTTGCTGAAGAGCTGGCGATAAGCATTGAGTTGGTGTAAAAGACCTTAATTTATAATAATCCTTGCATTCAATATTATTATTATTATAGCACCTTATCACGTAGCTGAGACGTTTCAAAGCACTTCACAGGATATACTGTAAAGTGAATTGAATGTGTATTCTGTGGGTGAAACGTGGCAGCCAGTTACACACAGCAGCGTCCCACAAAGAGGGTGAGTAACCAGTTTTATCCAGGGGATTGTTGGCTAGGACACCGGGAGAAACTCCCTCCTCTTGTCGAATACTGCCATGGGATCTTTAACATTCACCTGAACAGGCAGACAGGACCTCGGTTTAAAGTCTCATCTGAAGGACGGATGTATTGACAGCGATGCAGGAAAACACCAGGTTGTATTTTTTTTAGACTGAGATATCGTCAAGTGAACAAAGCAAAAGATCACTTTTTCCCCCCCAACTTATGTTTGACCCACGAGCACTTTGGGGAACAGTTTGACTTCCCCATCAGTTTGGTGCGGGAACCTGTTCAGTACTAACATTTCCTCCTTTGAATTCAGTAGCAAAATATGGAGCTTCTGTTGCTCAACGCAGCCAAGAAAATGTTCAGATTTGTCAGCCTCAGACAGGTTACCAGCTCAGTTGTGTATTCTATTCTCACGATGTTATTCCTTGATTAGCTGCCATGTTTCCATATCTGTGTCTTTTTGTTATAAAACTAATATTATCCATATCTCCAACTTGTCCCTTCCTTCACCTTGTTCAAGGTCAGTCATAAGACCTATCTCTATGACCACATTTTTCAGCACCTTTCGTCCTTCCCCAACCCCCTCGGCTCCCACCTCCAGCTTGGATGCCAAACCAGTGTTCCTCCTAACTGCGTAAATGTAAATTTGTATTGTATTCCTTTGGCTTTGTAGAACAGTAACAGTAAAAGGTTGAAAGGGAGAATGAGCCTCTTCATTAAAACTGGGGATTTTAACAGTGTGTTAACCTGACCTGACAGACAGGACAGAACCACACTCTCAGGAGATGGATTATAAACAAGTCATTTTCAGTTTACAGAGGCTCAGCATTTCCTTGGTTTATTCCCACTTGTGACTAACCATGCTTGCTTTTCAAGTCGGGAGGAGGTCTCAAAGCACTTCACAGGATATCATTGTAAAGTGTGGTGACTGTGTGATTTGTGGCCAACGCGGCAATCAATTTGCACACAGCAATGTCCCGCAAACAACCATAAAATGAATCAACAATTTTTTTTCATCTGGGCGATTACAGAAACCTTTCTCGATGTCGTGGCAAAGAAGTCATTCCCTTCTTGCTTTCAGGAGCTGCCGGGCACGTAAAAAGAGAGAAGAGTTTTACCGAGCAGCGGAATGCTCATCAACACAGTGTAAGCGGTGGCTCCACTATGTGTGTAACCACACATGAAATACCTGGACTGGAAATGTCAAGACCAGAAAGTGCTGACAGATTTGCTTGGTGTCAAAATAATAATAATAATCCTTGTATTTGATAGAGCTCCTTATAGTGCTTTCACTTGCGAGATGAGTGCTCTAACCACTGAGCTACAGGACTCCACATGGATCACAAGAGCAAGCACAGCAATCACCAGTGATCTGCACCTTGATGGTACTGCAGGCTCAGAAACACTTTGAGTTTCAGTTTTAGAGCAGAGTTTGTGTTTTTTTTATCTTTTCAAAGCTCTCAAATAAGAGACTGCAATGTCTCAAACAGTAGATCACAGGATCAGTTTGGATGAAGACAATTATTTGGCCAATCTGATCTCATCCCTCCAGAATAACCACCCTCCCATCCTTTCATCAAAGAATCAAGCAGCTTTTTGAACAAGTTTCAGTGTCTTGGCCTCAACCACCCTTATTAACAACCTGTTTCAGTTGTTAATTACCCTCTGAGTAAAGAAAAACTTCTTGGTGTCTGTGCTGAAATTGCCCTTTGCCACTTTAAACCTGTGTCCTCTTGTTCTATTGGTGTATCCTAAGTAATGATCTGGGTTTACTTTTTTGATTCCATTTAAAATGTTATACACCTTTATGGGGTAGATCTCCTCTAAATCGTCTTTTCTCAAGACTGAACAGCCCGAGTTTGTCTGATCATACTCTTGCTGAATTTCTATTGAGTTCTACATCTGTGTCCTTAAACCAGCTTGTACATCAATGCCTGACAGCACGTGACAGGAATTCTTGTCAGATGTAGTGACTGTTTCGTTGTAGGCAAATGTCATAGCCAATTTGTGGCCAACTAAGGTGCGAGGTAACAAGAGCTGGGAATGTTTTGCTGGTGTAGAGGGGGCCCTTGGGAGATCCTATTGAAGGATTTGAGATGCTAAAAGGCTTTAGCTAAACTGAGAGCTAATAATATATTTAATATAGAGTCACCAAAGTCACAACAAGGGGACACAGCCTGAAGCTCCAGAGAGGGAAAGTGAACATACACTATTGATTTGATTGCTTCACACAGAGAGTGTGTGGGTTACACTACCGAGGGAGGCGGATTGTGACAGCCAAGTTAAATGGGTATAAGAGAACCATTTGCGAGGATATGGATTGGAGTGTATGACAGGACGAGTGGTGTGGCATTACTTATTTATGTGTTTACTTTAGGGGCTGTCCATATAGACCTGTAACCCTAGAATTAGCCATCGTAGAATGAGACGTCTCGAAGACATGATAAGGTGCTATATCAAATGCAAGGATTATTATTATCATATATCACATATCCAACACATGGCAAGAAAGGATCTTGCTGAGAAATATTGTGCTTCTTTTTACTAACAAAGACACAATCCTTCTACGTATATTGCGTATAATGTATCAGAGTTTGTTGCTATATCCACATACCATCCTGAGCTGCTTGGCTGTCCATCACTGCCCAGAAACTGCCCTAGGCAAATGTGAAGGATATGCAAGCCTTATTGACCATGGAAAGGGAGGATGACAATGTGGAGACTGATGTCTATTTCCTGACTCTAAGGAGATGTTTGATCTTATGCCTCACCCCCATGTTGCTCACCATCCCAATGAAGGTAAAGAACAGAAATGAACAAATTGTATACCAACAATAATTCTTGGATTTGATGTACGGGGTTATCACATTGCCAGAACTTCTATAAGTGCTTTGCAGGATTTTGTCTGAAGTGGACTAACTGTGTATTTTAAGCAATCAATTTGCACACAGCAACGTTCTGCAAACAGTTGTGAAGTGAATGACAAATGTTTTATCTGAGGGATAGTTGGCCAGGACACACACACGCACAAATCCATACAAACACATAAATATACACGAACACACACACACACACACACATGAACACACACATACACACACACGACCAGAGGATTTGAAAGGAGGGCAGCAAAGCCGATTTAGAGGTTTAGATTATAGAGCTGTGAAACTGGGGTTGGGAAAACTAAATCTGTGTAAAAGCAGAATAGGAAAATCAAAGGACATAGAGGAGAGAGCTGATTATCCACACTAATTGGACAATTCCCATTCTGAATAAAGAAAAAAGATCAGATAATTTGGTGATGCAAACTACAAATTGGTTACACTGCTAAAATACAAAGCTTATTTCAATATGAAACATTTTACCATGTGCTATGTACACTCTCATTCTTTCTTTCTCTCTGTCTCTCTCCAAATCTCAATATCTCTCCTCTCTATAGCTTTCTTTTTCTCTTGTGTCGATCTGCCTCTCTGGCTTTCTCTTTCTCTCTCTCTCCCTGTTTCTAACTCAGCCCTGAGCGCTATCGAGTGAGAAGGGAGTTTCTTTCTCCTGGTTGCCTGGACAACAATCCTCAAAATAAAAATTGACTACTCACTTCATGGCTGTTTGTGGGATATTGCTTTGTGCAAAATGGCTGCCACCTTCGCCCACAAAACATACAGTCACTATTTCACAGTGATTCCTGTAAAGTGTTTTGAGACATCCTCGTGACATGAAAGATGTTATCATCAAATTCCAGGATTAGTAGAAGCTGTCAGACACATTTATTACATAGGTTTGGGCCTGATTCACCTTTGGGGAGTGGAGGGAGGATTTGGAGAAGGAAAAGAGGTGGACAGTTAGTCCAACAATGATGCCTGAAAAAAAGCTTGTTTCCTGGTTCCTAAACCAGTTTTAGCCAGAGAACAGTGAACACGGAAGAAACAAAAGAATGGAAAATAAGTTATGAAATCATGTGAAACCACACAGCTCAATGGAGTCTCTCTACAGTTTTACCTTGGGTTATTTTCCATAGTCTATCACTTCCTTTGCACGAAGTCCAGTTGCATTACATGGCTATGTTTATTCATGTTGAACCATGGCTTTTTTATGATTTGATGATGTAGTTTTTATAATTGTTACTCATGAGTGTTTGACCAAGTTCTCTCAATGTTACACAGGGACACAGTTTACTGGAGCGACACAAAATGTTGAAGTGTCATTGTGAGTTTGTGTTATTCACTGCTCATGTTCGTGACAAGCAGTGCATGCGAGAGAAGGCACTGAGAGAGAAAGCAGGTCAGGACACAAAAAGAGGGAAGATGTTGTCAGGGAGAGATAAGACTGACGATTAGTGAAAAGGACATGAATAGACAGCTGAGAGTCATAGAACCATTTACATCACAGAAGAAGGCCATTTGGCCCATCGTGTCTGTGCCGGTTCTTTTAAGAACAATCTTTTCAGGCCCATTGACCTGTCCTCTTCCCCATATAGTTTGACTCCTTTTTTAAATATGGATCTACTTCCCTTTTGAAAGCTGATATGGATTCTGCCTCAACCCATCGTTCCTGGTAGGAAGTTCCACATCCTAACCATTCTGTGTGTAAAACCTTCCTCCTAACCTATGCAGATGCTCGTTTACTAACTACCTTAAATTGATACCCTTTAATTACTGACTTCTAGTCACTAATAATAATCCTTGCATTTGATACAGCGCTTTTCACGTCTTCTAGACGTCTCAAAGCGCTTCACAGAGTATACCTTAGAGTGAATTGACTGTATATTTGTGGGCAAAACTCGGCAGCCAATTGCGCACAGCAGCTTCCCACAAAGTCGTGGATTGAAGTGACCAATTTTATGCTTTTTTTTCTTGAGAGATTATTATTAGACGTGTGGAGTAAGGAAACTTGCCCAAGGTTTCGCCCTGCTGGGAATCAAACCCAGGTCTCTCGCTTGCAAAGCGAGTGCTCTAACCACTGAGCTACAGGACTCCTACAACTCACTAACTCATTGACTTAGAGTTAGAAATTGAGGAAACGATGAGAGAGATATGAAATACAAAACACACAACCACTACACTTGCCAGTAAATCCTGTAAGATGTCTTCTTTAGACATCTTGAAGATTATCATTACGATTAAGATTATCATTATCATTGATAATCATAATATTATTTGTGTTGACCACATTCTGCGGTGTGATATAAATAGGACAAGCAGCGTTGCTGAGAATTCATTCACCGCTGAGAATCAAGCCTCCGCATGATAGCTGACCCCTGTGTGTCACTGGGCTGTCACGTTAAGATCACCTTGCAGCTCAATGATTTAATGCTCCCTATGAATCTGTATTGAATCTGTACTCTGTATTGCATTCGCCGACATAAATCAGAGTTCAGTGAGTGCCCTCTCGGGTGAAACGTGGTTTAAAATGCATACAGTGGACATTGATAGCAGTAATGCTTGAGATTTGGCTCGGGATTAAAAAAAGGCCCAAATTCATTTCCTAGTCTTTGTGCGCGTGTGTGTGTGAATGTGTGGGTGAATGAGTACCTGTGTGTGTTAATGTACGAGTGTTAGTGTATTAGTGTGTGTCTGTTAGTGTGTGTGTGTGTGTGTGTGTTAGTGTGTGTGTGTGTGTGTGTCTCCTGAAGGTGACTTTAATCTGACTGCAAAAGGAGGGATGTGGAGCTGGCTGAGGGATACCTGCCTCACTATCTGAGTTTAGCTTTTTGCAGATTAATCGCAAGAAGACGTTACTAACAGCTGGGATTCACAGCTGGCTTGTGCTGCTCCTAATGAGAGAGACAACACTGAAGTGTGGCCGGTAAATGAGTGGGAGGGGATAGGGGAAGAGGAGAGAAAATGGTGATCAAACAAAGCGGATGAATACAATCTTAAACCACATTTATAGGTGAAAACAAAAAGGGCTTCAACACTTACTTTACAACAACTCGCATTTCTATAACTCTTTCTCCAAGCCAGGCTCAGTGTGTGTCAGCCAGGCTTAGTATTTGTGTGTGTGTGTAAGCCAGGCTGTGTGTATGTGTGTCAGTCTGGCTCAGAGTGTGTTGTTTGTGCATATGTGTGTGTCAGCCAGACTCAGTGTGTGTGTGTGTGTGTGTGTCAGTCTAGCTCAGTTGTCTGAGCCTGATCAATAGCTAGCAATCTCATCTCTGAGTCAGAAGGTTGTGGATTCAAGCCGGGGATGTTGAACTCTTAAGTACGTCTAAGATGACAATCCGGTGCAGTGTTGATGAAACATTGAACTGAGGTCCCGTCTACCTATACAGATGGACGTTAAAGATCCCACAGCGCTCCTCGAAAACAGAAAGGAATGTCTCCTCAACAATCTCTTAGATAAAATTGGCTGTTTGCTCAAGGGCTGTTTGCGAGGCATTGCTGTGTGCAAACTGGCTGCTGCGTTTGTCTACAAATTACACAGTCACTACATTTTACAGGGTATCCTGTGAAACTCTTTGAGATGTTCTCCAGGGCGGCACGGCAATACATCAAATATAATTATTATTAATATTATTCGAATTGGACTGAGCAGATTCAGTATTTTGCAACAAACCTAGTTCATTACCTGCAGTCAGTGTAACAGGAAACCTGTGGCCTGATGTGTGGTTCATTGCTCAGACTCTGTGAGGTGAAGCTTTGTAAAGTGGTTCTGCAGTGATATTGTTATAATGCCATAAATTTGTTTAAATTCATTTAAAATCAAATTAAATCTCTTTAAATTCATTTTCAACCTGTTTACGCTTCTCTCACTGAAGCGTAAACTCATCTGAGGCAAAGAAAACAGATTTATTTTCACTTGCAGAAGACCAGCTGGTTCAGTAATCACAACTGGAGGAGCCCACAACACAACACAACTCAACACAACGCTATATGATCTCAGAAGGATTCTTGAATTTGATCCATCGCCCTCTCACGATCAAAACATCTTAAAGCCCTTCACAGAGTTTCCTGTAAAGTGTAGTGATTGTGTATTTGTAGGCACATGTTGGAGCCTTGCAGGCGTTTAATGTCTCATCCGAAGAATGAGGCCTTCGACAATGCAGTGCTCCCCCCAACACTGCAGATCATCCAGTTGTAAGAGTTCCCTGTAACCTATTGCAACATATTTTTCAATGAATTTAATGATGATGATGATGAAGCTATGTATAGCTTTTGGACAGGATATGATCATGCTTTAATGATCCCCAGTCATTGTCAGAGCAAAAATAACCCCTCGAAAAACCAAATCAACCACCATAACCTCATTTGGGGTTTAGTATGATTCAACTTTGTTACTCTCACATAATATGACCTTGTTAATCCTTCAATTTCATTATTGAATTGTAATCACTCCCAGTTGTCCATTACTCCCCTAACTGTGACCTCCAGCTCCTTTGCTTAGTAACCTCCCGCCTGCTCCATGTTCCCTGCCCTCTCCATCTCACCATCAGACGTCACGCTATCAGCCTCTCTGTCCCCGTGCTCTGGAACTCCAGCCTGTGAAGCTCTGATCTTTCACTTCTTCCCCTTTGCCCAGCCTACACCAGCTCGGGCCCAGTCAGCTGTGCGGAGCGTTTTGAGAGAACCTCCTGACATGAAACAACCACAAATTACATTTGTATAGCGCCTTTCATGTTGTGAGGCCATCTCAAGGCGTTGGCTCCATATAAGTAATCAAACGGTGTTGTATTCTCTGTGGTTGTATTTTTGTCTTGCGAGTTATTTTAAGCGGCGAATGTAAGATAGAAAGCCTGTTTGTTGAACACTTCCAAGATCTGCTGATTTTTATTATTCTTTGTAAATAGAAATTGTATCTTTCACCTTTGGAGTATGTGAACTGCCTGATTGTGGGGTGTGAGTTGATGAGAATAGTGCGCGATGCAGTAACCAGTGAGTTGTCTAGATTTAAGGGGCAATGAACCGCAACCCCAACCCTAACTCTAATCTCAGTGATGTAGGATATTTCTTTTGGGGGTAATGAACCTTTGGGTGTTATTTTAACGGTGTGAGAGAGTAAGGATTTGCCCATCAAAAATGAGGAAAGAATCAATTTGACCAAATCATAATACTGGCTCAGTCGATAGCACACTCACCTCTTAGAGATTTGGGGTACAATCCCCAACACTGGGACTTTGAAGTAATATGGTATAGCCTGACAATCCAGTACATTGCAAGGGTGAGGGCATTGTTGGATGAAACGTTAAACCGAGGTCCCGTCTGCCTGTTCAGGTTGGATGTTAAAGATTCTGCAGCACTGTTCAACAACAACAAGAAAATCCAAAAAGAGAAAGGAGTTTTTTCTTAGATAAAATCACTCATTCACTTCATGGCTATTTGTCAGACATTTCTCTGCTAAATCAGCTGCCACATTTGCCTACAAATACTACACTGTACTGTAAAATCCTGTGAAGCACTTTGAAATGTCTCGGTAATGTGAAAAAGTGCAATATTATTAAATACAAGAATTATCATATTAACTAACTGCCTAATGGAATTGCCCCAACTATGGATGCTGTAGATATTCAAGGAAGGGATCTGTCAGAAAGGATGTCTTCTGACAACTACTGACAGTATGTAGAAGAAAGTTTATGCCTGGAGGTGTTTAGCCTGATTACTTACTGAGATGCCTTGTCATGGAGCATTGACGTAACTCAACCCAGGTTGGGATCTAGAGGAATCTCAGCCAGAGGTGAGTATCAAGGTGGTTTCAGCTCAATGTTTGTCACTTCTCTCGAGATCAAATTGTTTTGAACATGTGAACAGGGAGCTTTGTTCTGTGCAAGATGCTCCGAGCTTGCCTGTAACCATTCCAGATCGTGTCATGTCATGTGCTGGAGGCTATTGCGGTGGGATTGGATCGGGGTCATGTATGGGTGTTGAATCGGTTTTATCTTCTTAAGGTAGTTGTTCCCACTATCTCTCTTCTGTGGTGCTGGGATCAGCCGGAATGGAATGAGAAATAGTTGATGATTTCGTCTTTCTATCGCCTCACTCAACGGCTTCCTGTAAACGACTGCAATATTGCCTGTAAAAGTGTAAACATTAAAGCTGAACAAGAGTCAAATGGTGCCAAGTAGCTGTGTATCTGGAGCTGTGAACACTAGCAACATGCTCATTATCTCGGCCCCAGTGTGGAGGTGCTGGCCCAGTCCCACATGTACCGAGCAGTCGACTGATTCCACAGATAACATCTCCCTCCTTAACAAGTTCTTACATTATCATATGAGCCTCTTGACACCACAAACCCTTTTCAGTGTTGATGTCTTCAGCCTGCAAAGTTCTATTATTACACACAGATCCTCTGTGCTTTAAAGGAAAGTGTTGCAAAGTTTCAGGGCAATTAGTAGACAGATGGGCAGGTTTAAAGCTATTTATACTCTTGTCTGGACTGACTGGGAGGGCCCTCCTATTGCTGGGGGTGCTGTCCTTTGGATGAAACATTTACCCGAGATCCCATCTGCCTGTTCAGGTGGATGATAAAGATCACGTAGCGCTATTGGAAAAAAGAAAAGGGAGTTTCTCTCCCAGTGTCCTGGCCAACAATCTGCTAGTTAAAATTGGCCATTGACGTCATAATAATAATAATAATCCTTGCATTTGATATAGCACTTTTCACGTCGGGAGGACGTCCCAAAGCGCTTCACGGAACACACTGTAAAGTGAATTGACTGTATATTTGTGGGCGAACGCAGCAGCCAATTGCGCACAGCAATGTCCCACAGACAGTCGTAGATTGAAAATGACCAAATTATTATTGTTTTTTTTTGTCATGGTTGTTTGTGGGACATTGCTGTACATAAATTAGTTGTCATTACACTTCACAGTAAATATAAGGATTTTTTTTATTTGTTCATGTGTGATCTATGCAGAAGATAAGCTGGTGTGAGTTACACTCACCAGCTGGCTGTCTTGCACTTAAATGCTGAGAGAATAAGCGACACGCATTCCGTTTCACATTGACGGTCTAGTCACTTAGCGAAGCAAGTAAACATTGGCGGAGTGAAAGTGTCACAGGATGAAAGTCAGAGGAGCTGCAGGATTATGAAATTGTTTGCACTGGTTCCCTGCTTCGCACATATTGTATTTTTTAAAGAAAAGAAGCAATTGCTACTAGGCTTTGTATCTATCAGTAGAGTTATATTGATCATCTATCAGTTCGAAACACCCAGAGCTGTATCGGCTGCTGGATTGATTTTTCAGTGGACAGTGGAAAAGAGAGAGCAAAAGATCTGTCCCAAATTTGTGAGTTGGATGACCAAATAATAATGATCCTTACATTTCATATTTTTTCCTTTCACATCAGGAGGATGTCTCAAAAGTGCCTCACAGAATTTACTGTAGAGCGAATTTGTATTTTGTGGGTGAATGTGGCAACTAATTTGCGCTCAGCCATGTCCCAGAAACAGCTATGACCCAACTGACCAATTTCTCTTTGAGTATGCGGGATCTTTAACATCCACCCAAACTGGCAAATGGGACCTTGGGTTTAATCCTCATCTGAAGGACAGCACCTCCAACAATGCTTTGCTTCCCCCAGCGCTGCAATGACATATCAGTTTAGTGTGAATTCAATGTCAAAGCTTTTCGGTTGTTAGATGTAAACCTCACACAGACCATGTGCAAGAACATTGGAAACCAATCTGGATAACTAACCCACCATTGGCCTTCAACCACTCTGCCCCCAACATCTGGAACTCCATCCCCCAATCACTCCGCCTCGCTCCCTCCTTAGTCTCCTTCAAGTCCCGCCTCAAAACCCTCCTCTTCGACCATGTCATCGGCCAACCCCTTTCTCCTCCCCTCCTTTCTCCCCCCTGACCCCAGCTCGGGTCTGATATGCTGTACACTGTCCAGTGCCTTGGGACGTACTCCTGATGTGAAAGGCGCTATACAAATGCAATCTTGTTGTTGTTGTTGTTGTTGTTTAATAAATACAACACATTAAATAGATCAGCTCACAGTGTACAAGTCTGGATTATATGTCATAAAACCTAAAAATAAGAATCTTTCATCTCTTCCTCAGTGACTTAAACTATGATCATTAAATATATAATTTCATAATTACCTATAATTGTGTTCAATCTCAGGTAGTATTTATTAACGATTCTAAATGTCAATAAAGGAAAATGGTATATTTAATGTGCTGGATATAATTAAAATACAAGACTTAATTGGTGGTAATTCGATTTGGTTGCTCCAGTTTTAGTGTGTCAGAGTACAGGATATTTTTTCTGCATCTTACATAATAATAATCCTTGCATTTGATATGCCAATCGACTAATAACCTGGTTCCTGCTGATTGCTAGCTGAACAGAGACGTGTGGAGTAAGGAAACTTGCCCAATGTTTCGCCCTGCTGGGAATCAAACCCAGGGCCTCTCGCTTGCGAGGCGAGTGCTCTAACCACTGAGCTACAGGACTCCACATCACAGCATTTAAATAACAGAGTGAAATAAATAATCTTTTACAATTTGATACAACGCCTTTCACATCGGGTGGACGGCGCACAGAGCTTCACAGGATTTACCGTGAAGGGTAGTGATTGTGTATCTTTATAGGTGGATGTGGTAGCCAATTTAAACACAGCAATGCCCCACAAACGTCCATGAAGTGAATAAAACATTTTGGAGGGGATTGTTGGCCAGGACACGTGGAGAAACGTCTCTGTTCGAATCACATAGTGCCACAGTATCTTTAATGTCCAACTGAACAGGCACAGATGGATCTTGATATGACATCTCATCCAAAGGACAGCACCTCTACGAATGCAAAGTTCCCCCAACACTGTACTGGGCTATCAGCCTAGACTGTACGATTTCAAAGTTTTGACGTGGAGTCCTGTAGCTCAGTGGTTAGAGCACTCGCTTTACAAGTGAGAGACCCGAGTTCAATTCCAGGCAGAGGGCGAAACCTCGGGCAAGTTTCCTTATTCCACACAGAGCCTAATAATAATCCCTTCAAAACCCAAAACAATAATAAATTGGTCATTTTCAATCTACGACTGTTTGTGGGACATTGCTGTGCGCAATTGGCTGCCGCGTTTTCCCAAAAATATACAGCCGATATTGAAAATTTGTGACCAGGGTATACTTTTGAAGGACTTGGAAATAGTATTTTGTACATAAAACTCATTGCTGGTCATACCCTAGGGGCAGCAAGGAAATGGAGTCATCACAGCATTACTAGCTGGAAGCTCCTGTTCCCTCCAGATCATGTGAGGAGGTAACTTGGCTCACTGACCAGTGTCCATCTATCTGTCACCAGGCAGGTTTTTGTGGGTCAGCCGGGTGTCTGACACCATGCGGAAACCCATCACCATGCTTAAGAGTCTCCAAACCAAACTGAGAATTCCATGTATCCCCCCTACACATGGAAATCCCAGAGACAGATTGTTGGAATGGAATATGCTCTTTATCCCTGGAGGGACGCATCCTGCTTACCTAATTCCGGATAGTATTAGGTCCAGGTTGGCAAGAACCAAGGCTTGGGGACCCCAAAGTATGCGTTGGGGGTAACTGCTGGAGTCTAACCAGCTAAAACCGCATATTGGTGCTTGCTGTCTGGCAAGCTTTCCCGCTGCTTGTCCCAGCTAGGACCACCCTACCCATTAGGGCTTTGGCTTCCAGGATTAACAGGAGCAGAGTGGGAGGACTCCCTGCCTATAGTGACTGGTTTCAAGATCCGTCTCAAGTTCTTGCAGAACAAGCGTGTTTCAGCACTGACTGGGAGGAACTGAAGGACTCTCCTCATGACCTGGAAAGACGTCGGCCTGAAAGCTAATGGAGTGGTTGGCTATGGAATGTTCTAGCATTGCCTGATATGCCTGGTGCTGTGCGCGGGTGATGATTGCTCCCGGACAGACAGAAGTGGAAAGCAGAGACAATAGGCAGCCATGGGTAGGTCAGCACCTGGTCGAATTACTTTGGTGGTTTGGTGGCCTGATGGGACAGGCAATGTGCCGTGACCTTAATGAAGAGCTGATACACTCCCCCACCTTGCCAAGAGACGAGAACTTCAAACACTATGAGCATTGGGTCAGGGTGTCAATTAATCAATTAAACAGCTAATTGTTTGGCTACAACAGTCACTATACCTGCCCTTAAACCCTGTGAAGTGCACTGAGGCTTCTGCCCCCTCCCCTCACCCCCAGATATCAAATGTAAAGATGTATCTCTGTATTTATAAAGTACTGAACATCCAAGAAGTTTCAGCAGACATTTTTCAGAAGATACTGTATGCTTTCCGCAGCTCTGTGATCCCACTTGACTGGAAAATTAAAGTTTAATACTATTCTGGGAGATGAGTATTAATATCTTTGAAGTGCAAGTAGCATGAAGAGGAGACTTATTTTGTACATTCTCAGAAAAACAATTACTTAGTGAGCTTTGTTACCTGTGTGAGAGATATCTTGACATACAATTTCTGAATAAAACTGATTGCGTAGTGGAAAAAATTAAATGAAGAGTCTTCTTGTTCTACTGGGAGAACATCAAGCTCTCATTCACGGTATTTCCGAGCAGATTTCTGAATAAGAAATGTGTAATTATCCAATTTCTAAAATATTCAATATGCTGAACAATTAATTATTTCACAGAGAAAAAGTTCTCCAAACCCGTCTTTTAGATGAGACATTAAACCGAGGTCCAGTCTGTCTGTGCCTGTTCAGGTGGATGTTAAAGATCCTGCTCGAAAGGAGAAGGGAATTTCTCTCACCCGGTGTCCTTGTCAATCCCCCAAATAAAATTGATCATTTGTAATAATAATAATAATCCTTGCATTTGATGCAGTGGCTTATCACATCTTCAAAACGTCTCAAAGCGCTTCACAGAATATACTGTAAAGCTAATTGACTGTATACTTTGTGGGCAAAACGCGGCAGCCAATTACGCACAGTAGCGTCCCACAAACAGTTGTGGATTGAATGACCAAATCATTATTATTTTTTTTTTGAAGGGATTATTACCCCCAGAAAAGCCATCCGCCAATCGACTAACAACCGGTTTTCTACTTACTGCTAGGTAAACAGAGGCGTGTGGAGTAAGGAAACTTGCCTAACATTTCACCCTGCCTGCTGGGAATCAAATTCAGGTCCTCTCGCTTGCGAAGCGAGTGCTCTAATCACTAAGCTGCAGGACTCCATATGTAGATGGCATAGATATGGGTCTGGTTTAGATACTCTTAAACCCAGTGATGGGTTTCTGCACGAGTCCCACACCTGGCTGATCAGAGTGATGGGTTTGTGCATATGTAAACAACAATAACAGCTTGCATTTATATGTTTTTGAAATGTTGCTGTGTTTACCTACAAATAGACAGTTACTACATTTTAACAGTAAAACTTCACTTTGAGAAATGGTGACAACTTGACAAGAGGCTATATATCAAATGTAAAGACTAGTGTTATTATTACAATCTATTTTCTAGTCAATGTTACTGCTTGCTTCTTCCAAATTCACTCAAAGAATGCTGATCAATTAGTTGTTTATTTCATGCATTTTGCATTTCCCTGCAATAACAGTCAGAATACATTGCAATTTATTGTGCATGCAACAGAAGCATTTTTTAAAAAAGTGTATCCCATAATGTTGGCTTGGATTTTGATGGCGATTTGAGAGGTGAAAGACCCTCAACCCACTATAATCCCAGATCTCAGGTGACATTTACTCAACCCCGATCAGTGAGAAAGAGTAGGTAAATGGTACTGAAAAGATTGCTCTTAAAAGGATCAGCACAGACATGATGTGCCAAATGGCCTTTCTTCACGCTGTAAATTTCTATAGTGCTTCTATGATCAGCTTCATTCAATGCGAGAAAACGAAGGTAGGATAATAAGGATACAGTACACTACAATTTACATTTATACATTTCCTTTCATGTCAGGAGGATGTCTCAAAGTGCTTCACAGGATATACCATAAAGTGTAGCAATCGTGTAATTTGTAAGTGAACGCAGTCACCGATTTGTGCAGAGCAATGTCCCGCAAACAGCTATGAAGCAAGTGACTAATTTTATTTGGGGGACTGTTGATCAGGACTTCCCCTTCTCTTTTCAAGTAGTGCCGTGGGATCTTTAATGTCCACTTGAACCTCATTTTAACGTCTCATATGAAGGAAGACATCTCCGCCAATTCAGTGTTCCCCCCCAGCACTGCACTGGAGTATCAGCCTATTCACATAAGAAATATCTTTTCCTCGGGTCTCCTGTCTTCTGTTAAAACGTTCCTCAGTTTACGCAATCAACGTGTTTGATGTAATCTTGTAAAAGAAAGTCCTACATCCACTGAAGAGGGAAATGAGAACAATAGATTCTTAAAAGGGGTTTAAGTACTAAGAGTAGTTTCCATTAGAGCATAAGAAAGAAGCAGTTTGTTTCCATTGGCCAGGATCATTCTGTACTATTTATGTGCTGCAATCATTATTGTTTCCTGAAAGAACCTTGGTTTTATATCTCTTGAGCTAATGCATTTTTTGGAACCTTAATTGCTACTTTTTGTTTGCAGTCTCTCTTCTGACTATCTGAAAAGTTGCTTCAATTAAGATTTTGCACACACGCACATACACAGTCCCCTTTCTAACCCTTCCAACCTCTTCACCTGAGCACTGACGCACTCCTTACCTTCACCAAGCTGTCGATAGCAACATCATTAGCTCGAATCCTATCGTAAATTACAGTGTTAGCGGATCTGCAAAAACAGGTATCTTTTGTTTGTATATAAAACTTTCAAGGATCAACTGACCGAGGAGCTAAGGGGAGTTGGAGAGTCAACCTGGGACAACAGGTGTGAGGTTTGCAGCTCATGTCGGGGACTTTGAACTCCCAGTGTCAGTTGACTCTCAGGCACAGCGCTACACACAACATTGTGCTGCTCTCAATTTCCACGTTGAAGTCCATTCGTTGTATCTGTGACATCTGTTTGTTTAGAGACACATCAATCACTGCTCCCGGTGACTTGATCACAGTGGCCTTGCAAACATTCTCGAAGACATTAAAGCGTGTTCAATTATTCCATGCTAGGTTATAAGGATTGTACAGTAATATGATTCGGGGCATAAATGATGTGAGCGTAACACTGTCCTGAGCAAAATTACTGCAATAAAAACCAAACTAATCGTATATGTTGGCAGTAAATCTGAACATAAATGATCTGTCTTACAGCAACCTTTTACACTAAATTATATCAAGGTGATGGAACAGGGACAGAATAAAATCAATTTCAGCACGTGATAAATTGAATGGCAATCTTAAACCTCTCCAGATGTTAAATCCTTTAATTTTGAGATATTAATTCCGGTGTACAATTGATTAATTCACCTCGCTTGTCTGTCTGTCTGTCTGTCTGAGTGACTGTTAGTAATTCTTCTGTGAAAAGAATTCAGATTGATAAAATGAGATGGCAAATAATTAGTTTTTCTTCAAATTTTCAGGTAGTGAAACTTTCCTGAGTAGGGATGACCTTGTGTATATATATATCCTTTATTCAAATCTTTTATTTACAATAAATTTGAAACTGGGATCTTGATCTTTTGTACATATTGCCATTAGCAGTAAAGCATTTCTCTCATCTCAGGAGCCCATATAAGGTACAAAATAGTGTCAGACTGGCTCGATCAGTCATGCTCTCACGTCCGAGGCAGAACGTTGTGGGTTCAAGCCCCACAGTGTCTGTCAGAGGTGCTGTCTTTTAGATGAGAAGTTAAACTGAGGCTCATATTCATTAAATATGAATGGGGTCATTAAAGATCCCACGGCATTATTCAGAAAGAAAAGGGTGTTTCTCCCGATGTCCCGGCCAACAATACCCAAGATAAAATTGGTCATTCACTTCAGAGCTGTTAGTAGAATATTGCTGTGTGCAAACATTCGCTAACAATTAAACAGTCACTTTGCGGTATGTCCCATGAAGCAATTTAAGACTTCTCAACAATAGTGATAAGGCACTGTATGAATTGCAAGGATTATTTATTATAAATGCGGGTTACTGGCATGTACCCTTGTGCCCTCTGCTTCACCATTGGTGGTCATGTCTTCAGCCATTAGGCCCCGAAACTCTGGAACTCTCCCCCTCCCTCTCCACTTTCAAATCCCGCCTAAAGACCTTCCTTTATGATCATGCTTACGGTCACCTCCCCCCTCTCTCTCTCCCTAGCTCGGTGTCAGACTCCGCCACTGTAAAGCTCTCCGAGACAGTATATAAATCAAGTTGTTGTTGTACCCATTGCTCACCAGTATTCTTAGACATCAAACTTCCTCCACAGAGATATGTCAGACTGACTTTCGGTGCAGTGCTACTGCGCTAGGAATTATTCAGTGACTGTTCCATTTAGTTGATTAAAGAAAGCTTTGTAAAAATGTATTTAGGTAAACAATGAGTTTACTGGAGGACAGTTGGCCAGGACACCAGGAGCAAACTCCCTTCTCTTTTCGAATTGTGTCTCAGAATTTTTTTGTTCACCCGACCCAGCAGAGCTGTGAGCCAGTATTGGAATACCAGTCAAGGCTGTGAGCTCAAGTCCTGATGTTGCAAATACTTTTGTCACAGAAATCTCATTTCCCTGATGTATACCCGCAGATGACAAGGTTACCTACAGTGTGCAGGACTACATTTTACAAAGCATTTCAGCTGCAGAATAGACCGCGCGCTGAACTCATATTCCCAGCAGAGCTCTAATCATTGTATTCAGTGTGGCTTCAATTTAGTTCTACTCTGCCACTGTTAAATGCCCCCTCACGCACGTGAACGGCACAATATAAGTGCAAGTTGTGGTTGGTTGTTCTCCGAGCAGAAAGGTGGTTTATTACTGTTCCTCATCAGAAGATTTTTTTATGTAAAATATTCACTTGGTTTGCAAGCGTAAGAACATGTGATTGGCTCCTAGGGTAAAGCTCCTAAGGTAAAGCACTGGTGAGTTTAGGACAATCTTTCTCCAGCCTGGACTTTAGCTCGCTGGCTCTATCGCATGTCCATACCTCCAAGTTGTGTTGATGAGTCAGACTGACAACAACAACAACAACAAGATTACATTTGTATAGCGCCTTTCATGTCAGGAGGACGTCCCAAGGCGCTGGACAGACCCGAGCTAGGGTTGGGGGGGTAAGGGAGGGGAAGAGGAGTGGCTGAAGGCATGGTTGAAGGGGAGGGTCTTGAGGCATTGACAAAGCATTGGGTCAATATTTGTGTCTATGTCTGTTTGTGTCTGTATTTCTGTGTCTGTCTGTGAGTGTGCGATTATGTATGTGTGTGTGTGTGTCTGTGTGTATTTCAGTCTCCTTTTTCTCTCTCTCTCTGTCCCTGTATTTCTTTCTCTCTCTGACTGTTCCACCTCTCTTTCTCTCTCTCTCTCCATCCCCATATCTCTCTCTTTCTGTACGACCATAAAACTATTAAAGATGATTCTTAGCCACTATTTGCTTGTTTTTGTTTCAAAAAAATCAATCATTGCAAAAAAAGCAGAGCATTGTGCTATGAAATGGATAATAGCAGGCATAGATTTCAATAAAGCCCAATATCTGTGTGACATTTTACAAATGAAATCAGCCTGAAAAAGAGACGGCTGAGTATCAGTTTCGGTTACAAGACATCGAAGAAAAATAAGCAGTTTTCACCAGACTGCAGCAGCTCAGAGTTGGCTGTGAAGGGAATGAGGAATCGTAAACATTAAGCCTTTGTGAGAGATCATTTTTACAGTTGTATTTTCTTTGCCAACCATTGCTCTGGGATAATGAGTCTTCTGGAGATATCTCCTTCCCTTTCTGTCTGGTTGTCTCATCAAGAACCAGTGACGTGCTCTGATGGGCTATGTGGGGGGTGGGGGGGGTGGAGGGGTGGCGGAGGAAGAGATATTATTTAAAGGCCAGTGGTTTATGATTGAGCTCATGGCGTTGTCTGGCCAGCAAAAGCTCGACTTAAATGTTTTCTTAAAATGTTAATCTACATGTTACCTGAAAGATAGATAGCAGGGAATGAGGAAAGGTGATCCAGAGGAACCCCATAACAGCACCCCCATCGCCGTATAGCGCTGCATGGCTTGTAGCTTATACTTATTGTGGCCCAGTGGGTAACAGTACATAAAGCACAGTCTCCCCAGATATGGGGGTTTCCCGCACAAAAAAAGCCTGACTTTTGGGTTGCCCGATCGCTGCTGACATCACTTCCTTCCCACCGCGAGCTATGTGTAAGAAATAGAACTGACGTTGAGTTGCAAAGGAAGTGACATTGGTAGTGTTTCCTGTAAATGGTGTTGTGCACAAAGGACAGGAAGTGACATTAGTAGTGATGTGACAACCCGGAAGGTGCCTTTTTTCCCACTTTGCTTATAAAGATGCCTCTGGATGTTAGACTCAGACGGTTGGGTTATAACGAGCTCCGTCCATACCAATCAGTTCCACCTCTCCGTGTCAGTGTGGTACGGTAACGTTCCCCCTCTGTTTGGCCTCACTGCGAAGACAACTAACTATGTAATGAAACCGCCAATGGTGCTCTGTCTACCTGACAAACCAGGCTTAACCCAGTCACGGTAACATCATTCACACGTTGCCCTCGGCTGCACAAGGTGGGTTTGTGAGCCTGGCAAACGTCAGAACAATTAACGCTCTTTTTTTTTGCTTTGATGTTAAGTAAACGCCACTGGGATGAGACGAAGGCTCAAGTTTGTAGCTTTACATATGTGGTATCTGAACAGAAGAAGTCATTTCCATTTGACTTATGTCTTTTGTGGCTATGACTAATTAACAAAGAGCTGGTGGTGGATAACAGCTTATCTCACTGCTAATTACATCGAAGACTAGTCTGACCCAACTGATACATTTCATGCCCCTAAAAGCCTGGGTTATATTTTAGATGATGGTATCATGAATAATCTAATCTGTCTACATTGATGTGATTAATTCTATTTTCCTGATGACAAAGCAGGAAGTAGGAATATTATTGCCTCTTATACATTTCTGCTATAATCTTTCATGGATATTCCATGTCAAAGGGGAAATGAAGATTTGAATAAGGTGATTTCTAAAATACATTTATTTTTAATGCACTAGATACAAGCTACAGCCTTTGACTATAAATTTTACATTAAAGCCATTTCATCAGAACATTTAATAATGCCGCATAATTGAATCTTTATTATAATGAATATTTCCGTCCATTCTTTGGCTTCATTCAAACATGCCATTGGCGACAATGAATCCTGTATTGTTCTGAGCAAAAGGCACCTGTTGTCCTATCAAACTGACACTTTGTTGGACAGAGAGTAGATAATAGTTATTTGAATTTGATATAGCGCCTTATCACAGTGTCAAGACATCTGAAAGTGCTTCATAGAATGTTACTGTGAAGTACAGTGACTGTGTATCTTATGGGCGAATATGGCAGCCAGTTTGTAAACAGCGACGTCCCACAGACAGTCATGAAGTGAATGACAGGCTTTATCAGGGGACTGTTGGCCGGCACATTGATCCACTGAATGAATGCAGTGTGTAGCCAGTCTTAGCTACTGTGTACATTTGATATTAACCTGTGTATTGATACTAAAATGTGGTGCGAAGGAGAGACGTGAGAGTAACAGCTGGTCAGATCATCCGTTAGTGTTCTGGGAAGTGCCTCGTGCATCTGTCTCATCTGAGATACATGTGCTTCACTCTAACACTGGAGATTCTGGAAACAAACCATACAAAATATACGGTCAATTCACTTTACAGTGAAGTGCTTTGAGAGGTCTCGAAGCCGTGATAAGACGCTATATCAAATGTAAGGATTATTATTTATTATTAGATCCTGAAATTTTAAAATGTTCCGCTCAAAATTGAGGAGCCAGGATCCAAGGTTGATTAATACGAATCTGAGCGAAATTAAGTGTGATTAATTTTCCAAATTCCATTGTTTCTCGTTGTACAGAGTGATTTCTGTCGCACAAGATTAGTTTGGATAAAGAAGGACCCTCATCTCATTCAGTCTAATTTCTCCAGAACACCCACCCACCCAATACAGCACTAACTTACTTTTTAAATAAGCCCCAGTGTCCTGGCTCAACCACCTGTCTTAGTAACCTGTTCCAGTCATTAATTATCCTCTGAGTAAAGAAATACTTCCTGGTGTCTGTCTTAAAATTGCTCTTTACACCCACTGAACCACACCCGCTTAATCTGCTACCTTGATGTATCTGAAAGTGTTGTTCTGGGTTTATTTTGTCAGTCTCACTTAGAATTCTATTTTTTTCTCTCTCTTTTCTCAATTATTATTGTAATAATAATCCTTATATTTGGTATAGTGCCTTTAATGTCAGGAGGACTTTCCAAAGTGCCTCATAGGATATACTGTAAAGTGACTATCTGTTTTATGGAAAAACACTGCAGCCAATTTGTGCACAGCATCATCCGATTTGTGTAGCATTCTCCCCATCACTGCACTGGAACTTCAGCTTAGACTGTCCAAGTCTCGACATAGGGCTTGAACCCTCCAGCTGCAGACTCAGAGGTGAAATTGCTACGAACTGAGCCGGGCTGACACACACTGAGCCGGGCTGACACACACTGAGCCGGGCTGACACACACTGAGCCGGGCTGACACACACTGAGCCGGGCTGACACACACTTTGAATTGAGACTGAATGGAAATCATTATCTACTTTGGTCCATACAACAACACAATTCACATTTACACAGCGCTTCACACTTCAGGAGGATATCTCAAATGCTTAATGCTATGTGATTCTGGACAACAACATTAAAATCAGTTGTTTCTGCTGAATAAAGTTAACGAGATTTGTTTAAAAAATACTGGCTTTCCAACATCAAACTCTAATCATCCACTGCATTCATACCACAGATGGTATCAGAGGCAGAGCTCCAGTGTGAATTGGTCTGCCTCAGGTTAGACTTATGCAATAACTGTGGTATTAGCTGGTTACCCCAACCTTAACTCTAAGGTCCCCAAGCCTTGGTTTTTGTCAATCTGCACCTAATACTCTCCTGAATTCAGTAGGCTGGATGTGCCTGGGAGAGAGAGTGCACATTTCATTCCAGCCACAGGGAAATGTCTACATGTGGATGGCATAGATTTAGATACTCTTAAACTGGTGATGGGTTTCTGTACAAGTCCCACACCTGGCTAATCAAAGTGTCGGGTTTCTCCTTATGTAAACAACAATAACAGTTTGCATTTATATAGTTCCCCTTACACAGGGTAGTATCTCAGAGCACTTAACAATGCCAGACACCCGGCTGATCCCAGTGATGGGTTTCCATGTGTGTCAGACACCCGGCTGATAACAGCAATACTGTTAGATACTGGTTGATTGGATAAACGTGCAATTGGAGCAACCAGCAATGTTTTGAGTATTCTTTTCCAAGTGGCCAGTGATTTCCAAAACCACTTCAATCAGTGCGGGTGGATTTTTGAGTGAATTTGATCAACATTTTGATATTTGAAGTGAGGGATGCTTTTTATAAGTGTAAGTGTTTCTGACAGCTGTTCCTTGATGAGAGTCACGATTGGGACTGAACATAGGATTTATTCTGTTGCCTTCAGCTTTTTCAAAGAAAAATGGGGATGAAAATGCCAGGGTAAAGCCCAAACATGCAGTCATTGCACTTTACTGTATGTCCTGTGAAGAGCTTTGAGACATCCCCCTGACAGGAAAGATGCTATACTAAATGTAAAGATTATTATTATTGGTAAAGCTCTTTGGTTATTTCTATTGATCATTGCAAAACTTGTGTTGAATGCTTACTGTACTCTCTGTGCCCCTCACAAGCTGAATGAAGTGGACGGTGTAATAATTTTGGTGCGGTTGAGGATTCCTTTAATTGGAAGTCACAAGTTTCCCAGAGATATGATGCGTCAGAGAACCAGTAAACATTGTCCTCTGTCACTCCTGGATAATTTCAATCCATTTTTATACTTTTTGGGGCCATTTCTGTGTTTCTATAGGCAGATTCTACACAGAGTGAGCTGATTATCACCTTCCTTAATTTAATATGCTCTGAGCAGGTTGATAACAGTAACAATAATAATAATAATAATAGTCCTTGTATCTGATATAGCACTTTAACATATCATCGAAAGTCTCCAAATGCTTTGCAAGATTTTACTATCAAGTGTAGTGACTGTGCATTTTGTAGGTGAAAGCAGGAGCTAATTTGTGCACAGCAATGTCCCAAAACAGTCATGAAGTGAATGAATGATTTTATCTGGGGTATTGTTGACCAGGACTCCGGGAAATGGAACAGAAGTCGCTGGAAACTCCTTTCTCTTTGAATAGAGCCACAGGGTCTTTAACATCCACTTGAATGAGGCACAGACGGGAACTCAGCTTAAATGACAGCCAATACCCTGGAGTCTCAGTGTCTAAACTATATCAGCTCAAAGTCCCAATGTAAGGTCTGAACCCACAACCTCCTGACAAGGAGGTGAGCCAGTCTGGCTCTAAATTTTGATCGTAATGAGAATTGCGCTGGGGAATAGGAACAGAAAAAATCCTCATTAAACCTGAATCTTTGATAGCAAGTGGGTAACAGCAGCAGGTAGGCTTCATTATTGCCTGGATCACATCAAATGGCAGGAATGTTACCTTTCTGTACATTTTTAAAAAATCCTCTGCACCCATTCTGAGATGAACCTTCAGCGCTGTTAATCTGCACGGTAAATAATAAAATGGATAGTTTGCCGTGAACTCTTCCCACGGTTGCCTATCATTTCTGTTTAATAAGCTGAGGTTTCCCTGCAGCAGTGATCTTCAAAGCCGCTCTGTTATTTACTCTGAGTCTCCCGGGCAGCGTTGCTGTCTAACGGAGGCTGTGAATTTTGTACTTGAATTTTAGGCAGCGATTACATTGACACACAAGATTAGACACAAGCTTTCTGCTAATGGAACATGGAACAAAAAAAAAGGTTCTGGAGGAAATGGTATCAACACAGATCAACGTTTTAACACTACACTGGACTTTCTGAGGGTCAGGCACAGCCCCAGAACATTGGGGTTTTGTGCGTTGCTGAGTAAAGTCAACAGGAGGTTGAGAACTTCAAACAAACGGAAGAGGTTTGGTTGGAAAAATGATAGCGTGGAGAAAGGTTACTGCTGGTTCACATCAAACCTTCCTGTCGAAAGATTCCACCTCGCGAGTGCGCCACACAAACTGCTCTATGTTCAGTGAAGAGATGTCTTATAGACATAATGAGGCGCTATATCAATGCGAGGGTGATTTATTATATTATATAACGATGCTGAATGGAAATTCTGGTCACTACTCTTCCTCCCTTCCTGGAGAGGAGACTTTCTCTGGCCTTTTGTTTGATCGCTTTCCTCCTCCTCTTGCAGGGCTGATGCGATCTAGTGGGTTGTGAATTCTGTAAAACTTTCAAAAAAATGTTGCCTAAGTGAATGTGGGAGGGTAGGGTGGCTGCCCTGCTCGTTCTTTCATTCTAGGGTGTCCCTGGGAGGAGGGGTGGGCACTATTTATAGTGAAGCTATTCCTAGAGAGTAGTTTAAATCCTGAAATAAAAAAACAGAAGTCGCTGGGAACACTCAGCAGGTCAGGCAGCATCTATTGAGAGAGGAAAGTGAGTTAACGTTAACTTGCTTTCCGCTCTCCATAGATGCTGCCTTACCTGCTGAGTGTTCCCAGGACTTCTGTTTTTATTTCAGATTTCCAACATCTGCAGTATTTTGCTGTTAGTTTAAATCTTGTAATCTTATAAACTTCTTTGACCATGCCCTCCATCATCCTCCCACCCCTTTGCCCTCCACCCTTCTTGATTCTAGCCCCCAGCTCGGGTGCAAACCCTTCACCATCCAGCATCTTGGAACGTCGTCCCGACAAGAAAGAGGCTATATAAATGCAATCTGTTGCTGTTGTTGCAGCTTGGAGTAGATCTAACAGGGAGTTTAGGGGGAACCTCTTCCCGCAGAGGGTGGTAAGAATGTGGAACTCATTGCCGGAAGCTGTGGTTGAAGTAGAAAGCATTAACATATTTAAGAAACAAGGTTGATACAAACATAAGGGAGAAGGCAATAGAGGGAATAGGAGGGATGGAAGCTCATGTGGAATATAAATGAGCCCGGGGGTAGCTGTGCCAAATGGACTGTTTCCGTGCCATAATCACTCCAAGTATCTCTATGTAAATCTAGCTGCTTTCCACCAGTTACTTGGATAACTGTGAAACACTCTGAGACGCTACCCCACATGAAGAGTTATGTAAATACAAGTCGTCGTTATTGTTGTTGTGGATGCAGAAATTAATGGAAGGTTTGGTCGGTCGGTCCCGATCCCGGACTATTCAGCCCCTTGGGACGTCCTCCTGACGTGAAAAGTGCTTTACAAATGTAATGTTGTTGTTGTTGTTGCTCTGTGCCGCGCACCACTGGCAACCCATGGTGAGCGATTATCCGACTAAACAAAGAACGAAAGGGCGGGAACACTAAGGGGGAATTCTCTTGTTAACATCACTCGCTTCCCCCCCTATTTAATTACTGAAAATGACTTTGCCACTGGTTATATCTGTGGAAAGAACATTCTGTGAAATTATTTAGTCTATCTTTCTCACCCCTTTCTGGATTTTCTTCTCAGAACCATGAATAAATGATGTGTCGGTGTCATGCGAAACCTCTCTTAATGTTCTCCCCTCATTTAACTAATGAATATTTTGCTGTAAGAAAGGTCTTTACGTGAACAGAACTCAGAGTCTTGGCTTCGATTCCTGACAGGGGGTCGGGCGGTGGGGAGGGGACTGAGACACAGAGAAAAAAAATCAGTGTAATGAAAAGAAGGAAAGTGAGAAAAGGAATGAATTCACTGTGGAGCTTTTGTTTCCCTTCACGGAAAATGCAAATTTCTCAAGCAGTTGCTGGGATTTGGCATAATAAAGAGAAATGTTTCCTTTAATAATAATAATAAGACGGAGAGTCCTTGCATTTGATATTATGCTTTTCACCTCAGGAGAATGATTCAAAAGCTCTTCACGGGATTTTACCGTAAAGCATAGTGACTATTTTATGGGCAACACATGGCAGCCAATTTGACACAAATAGCCATGAAGTGAATGACCAATTGTATTGGTCAGGACACCAGGAGAAACTGCCTTCTTTGGTCTAATAGTGCCACAGGATCTTTAATGTCTACAGCCATAGATGGACCATGTCTCATCTGAAGGAAGAGGGTCTTGAACCCACAACCTTCTGACTCAGAAATGAGAGTGCGACAGAATGAGTCAGGCTGATACAGTGCTTTAAATACCGAGGGAGGTGCCTTTCCGCTGCAAGATATTTCAAGGGAGCGGGAGCTCTGCGGCAGGTTTTAATATTTACCTTTTATTTATTTAATATCTGAAATGACAGATTAACGTGTTCCTCCATTTATCAAGTCTGAGTGGAGAGAACCTTTACTTACTGCTCGTTGTGTCAAGCGCTGAGTTGGCTGATGTACGATTTCTATTGTAAAACATTAATTCAGGACCATTAATCTCTCCGTTGTTATTGCTGTTATTATTTTGATGAGGTTACACTGTTTATCCTTCAGGATATGGCTCAATTACTTTCCCCGTTACTGGCCCGAGCCTGTCTTGGTGCCACATGTGATACTGTTTTCAGAACCTTGGAGTCAGCTGCCTCTTGATCGTCCATCCATCAACTAGACTGAGGATCACCAGTAACGAGGTCACAGAACCACCGTTTAACTATTGCCTCATTTTAAACTAAATCGCTGCTTTAAAGGCACAAGAGGAGAGGGCCCTGTGCTCTGACCCTGCTACTCTCCACAGTCCCTACACTTCACAGGGAATCACAGGCAGCACTTTTAGAGGCCTCGCCGTACAAAAGGCACTGTGTGAAATGTGTAAACCTTGTAAACCGCTTCGGTGAGGAGCAAATTATAGACTCTTAATTATGTCGTTAACAATCCCTTTATTGTGCTTCAACACATGATAAAAAGCATCTGTGCTTGCCCCTTTGCACATGCTTTACACATAACGTATAATAAAACATTACGTTCTGACTAATAATTCCCCAGGTAAAACTAACCATTCACTTCACAACTGTTTGCAGGATGTTGCTCTACGCACATTGGCTGCTGCGTTCACCCACGAAATACACAGTCACTACACTTTACACCATATCCTGCAGAGCACTTTGAGACATCTCAATGACATGATAAAGTGCTGTACCAAATCAAAGTATTATTCTAATAAACCTGCATTTACACACGGTTTAAACGTAAGTTAATGATAATCTTTAAATTTTTGCACTGTAAATCCTGTTAAGCGCTTTGAGACGTCCTTTGAGTGAAGTGCACCGATTTATATTTTATTAGGGAGATGTAATGAAAAGAGAGCTCTTCACTATAGGGCTGGGTACCATTTGTTTTTGGTCAGCTGGGTGGGTGTTTGACACATGTGGAAACCCATCACCGTTGCTTAACAGCATCCAAACCAAACTGAGAATTCCGTGCATCCCACCTACATGGAAATCCCAGAGATGGATTGTTGGATGGAATGTGCTCTCTCTCCCTGGAGAGACCATCTGTCCTCTCTTCCGTCCTGCACTGGGAAGCCTCTGAGTTACTGAAAGATGATGGGAGAAGTGGATAGATGTTGACATCTGCTGAAAAGCATCAGGACCCATGTGGGGCTCAGTGGGAAGGAGCATCGCTGCTGGTGACCTCAGCAGCAATCTGTCCAGCGAGGCGAGCCAGGGTGTCAGCTCATTTCTGGGAGTTAAATGGTTTGCGTACCAGAGGTTATTAATCATGCTGAGACGTTGCTTAATACAAAGCCATTAAAATGTCAGTGTTGTGTCTCGGATGTTTTAAAAACCAGAGGTCTGATCACTCGCTGTGGAAGGCAGTAAATACAGTTACACTTGATGGCTCTATTTTTAGGATTGACGTCGCAGCAGCACGGGGCTGACATTTCTTCATTAACCAGTGTAACATCGTAAAATCGCACACTTGCCCTGCAGACATTCACTGAATGTGGGGAGCCCTCTCAGATCTCACTCCAGCGGGGAGCCTAGGCTGCTGTGAGGCTAACAGCATGAGTGCAGATGAGTCAGACCAGTGGGGGGGCTCTCTCCTGGCCTTCTCTGAGGACCTCCTGCCATCATCCCCAGGGTCCGTGTTTTCAGAACGAGGGAGGGAGGGATGGATGGAGAGAGGGAGGGAGGAGCTGAGCTAACCAGTCGTGTGAATCCCCCACCCCGTGTCTGAAACAACCTGATTTGAGCTAAAAGGCAATTGGAAAAGTGTTTTGCAACATTCCTTCTGGGCCATAAAGGAACTGAAATTTCTGACATTCCACTGCATTGAAGTCTGTCAAACTATATCTTGCCTCAAAATAGTAAAGTTGCGCAGCTTTCTGGGGGGTGGGTAACATCCTTAATTCAACCACAATTTGGAAGCTGGTTTCTTGTCAGCCTGGCTCAGGAATCACACTCTCATCTCCGAGTCAGAAAGTTGTGGGTTGAAGCCCCACGTCGGTTCTATGAGCTGAATCTCCAATACACTGCTGGCGGAGTGCTGGGATGTCAGAGGTACCATCCGTTGAGTGAGACATTAAACTGAGGCCCATCTGCCTGTGCGGGAGGGCATTATAGTAACTTATCACATCATCAGGATGTTTTAAAGCACTTCACAGGATTTGTTGTAAAGTGTAGTGACTGTGTATTTTGTGAGTGAAGGGAAGAAACTGGATGACTGCAAACTGGATAAGTCACTGAAAGAAACCACCTTCTCTTTTCTAATAGGATCTTCAAGGTCCACCTGAAAGTCAAACAGTGTCAGCCATGATTTATGAGGTCAAGCCCTGACATGAAGCTTGGACCTAGAATTGTCTCAACCCTGAGACAAGATTCTACAAACTGAACCAGGCGACAGTGGTCATACACCACGGTATAAAACGAGGTGCAGTGCAACAATTAGACAAGCTGGGGCTCTTCACTCTCGAGAGAAGACGTCTGTCTCAGAGGGGACATCATAAAGGTGTATAATATTTTAAATGGGATTGAAAAAGTAAACCCAGATCAATATTTTAAGATGCAACAAGGCAGTAGAACAAGAGATCATTGGTTTAGAATTGCAAAGGGCAATTTCAGGACAGACACCAAGAAGGGTTTCTTTACTCAGAGGGTAATTATCACCTGGAACAGGTAGTCAAAAAAGGTGGTTGAGGACTTGTTTAAACTGCAGCTTTGATGCTGTGAGGGGGGTCTGGAAGTGAAAATGTTTAAGAGGGATGAGATGAGATGGGCCAAAAAGCCTTTCATCATCAACAACAAAAACAAAATTGCATTTGTAGAGCGCATGTCACGTCGGGAGGACGTCCCAAGGCACTGGACAGTCAGTGTTTCGGACCCAAGATGGGGATCAGGATTGGGGAGGGTGGAGGGCAGGTGGGGGAAGGAGGATGATCGAAAGCACGGTTGAAGAGGAGTATCTTGAGATGAGTCTTGAAAGAGGCAAGGAAGGGGTGAGCGGAGGGACTGTGGGATGGAGTTCCAGGGGGTCCGGGCAGAGTGGCAGAAGGCTCGCCTGCCAATGGTGGAGCGGATAAGGTGGGAGGCGTGAAGTAGGTTGGAGCCCACTGAGCGGAGGGAGTGGGCAGGATGGTAGGGGGTTAGGAGGTCTCAGAGGAAGGGGGGAGCGAGACCATGGAGGGCTTTGAAGGTGAGGATCCTCTGAACAGTATCCTCTGTGTGATGGGAAGCCAGTGGAGTCGGGCGAGGATGGGGGTGATAGGGTCACGGAGCCTGGTGAGGGAGAGGACACGGGCTGCAGAGTTCTGATCTGCACTGATAGAGAAAGGAGTTGGGGAGGCTGACAAGCAAGGAGTTTGCATAGTCAAGCCTGGATGTTACGAATGCATATATGAGGGTTTTGGCAGCCTGCGGTGTGAGACAGTGGCAGAGCCAGGCGATGTTGCGGAGGTGGGGAAAGGCAGAGCGGGTCATGGCATGGATGTGGGGTCGAAAGGATAGTTGAAGTCAAAACAGAATGCCAAGGTTCCAGACTCCTTAGTAAGGTGGAGTGTGCAATCATGGATGGTGATGCTGTCAATCCCTGAGGTGTGGAGGCACTGACGGGAGCCAATAAGGAGGGCCTCAATCTTGTTGACGTTCAACTGATGAAAGTTAGCTCTCATCCAGGACTTGATGTCTGACAGACATTCTGTCAGGACAGCAATGGTTTTGGAGTCAAGAGTGGAGGCAGAGAGGTAGAGTTGGGTGTCATCCGCATACATGTGGAAGTTGACGCCAATATCTGCGGATGATGTCACCCAGAGGGAGCATATAGATATTGAAGAGGAGGGGACCAAGGACAGAGCCCTGAGGAATGCTGCAAGAGATGGTGCGGGGACTGGAGGAGAAACCGTTTGTGGAGATGAAGTGGAGGCGGTGTGTGAGGTAGGATCTGAACCAGTCAAGTAGAGAACCATGGAGGTTAAGCTGAGAGGAGAGGTGGTGGCTGAGGATAGAGTGGTCAACGGTGTCGAAGACAGCAGAGAGGTCAAGGAGGGTGAGAAGGTAGAGGGAGTAATGGCAGAACTGATCACTTCAGTGAGAGTGTAGTAAACGTATGGAACAGACTCCCTAGGGAGACAGTGGAAGCAGAAAATTACATTGGAAGCAGGATATACTAGTGACTGTGTATTTTGTTGGTGAAACGTGGCTCCCAGTTGCGCACAGCAGTGTCCCACAAACAAAGATGGAGAGAGTGAAAGATTTTATTTGGGGAATTGTTGGCCAAGACTCTTCGAATAGTGATGCGGGATCTTTAACGTTCACCTGAACAGGCAGACAGGACGTTGAGCTTGAACCCACAACCTTTTGACTCAGGAGCAAGAGCGCTCCACTAGGCCAGGCTGACCACAGACAATGGGAGTGTGACGGAGATTCTTATGATAGGAAACAGACCTGAGTGACATTACAGTAATGAGCAGCTCGCTAAACCAGGGCAACTGAGCAATGATGAAAAGCAGATTTCATCTCAGTTAATACAAATTGGTACACTTACTGGGAGATGCTTAGGGGAACTGACAGATGCTTATGGAAAGTGACACGCGCTGAGCAACAGCAGAAAATAAGATACAGGCACAGTGAGGAGCAGTGGCGAGCAGCTCACCCTGGAGAAGCTTTCTGTGGTGCCACGGAATTCAGCATTCTTGTAAATAGGACAGAAATAAGCCGTGAAGTTTTGCGTTGCTAAACTGCAAGTTGTTACATAATGTCTCCTTGTGGACTGTACGTCGGTTTGAGTTCCAGCCTGGTTCACTCAGTAGCACTCTTGCCTCAGAGTCTAAGGGTGCCACATGGGGACTCTGAGCTCACCGGCTAACACTCCGGTGCAGTGCTGGAGGTGCACTGCATTGTCGGAGGTGCCATCCTTGGGATGAAATGTTCAATCGAGACCCTGTCTGTGCATGTTCAGGTGGACGTCAAAGATTCCACGGCACTGCTCGAAAAGAGAAGAGAGTTTCTCCTAGGGTTTCCTGGCCAACAATCAGCATGGCTTGTTGGGGACATTGCTGTGCGCAATTGGCTGCCGCGTTCGCCCACAAATATACAGTCAATTCACTTTACAGTGTGTTCTGTGAAGCGCTTTGGGACGTCCTCCCGACGTGAAAAGCGCTATATCAAATGCAAGGATTATTATTATTATTATTATTACTGTACGCAAACTTAGCTACCGTGTTCGCCTACAGAATCAACAGTATTTACTGTATACTTTCCTGTCACGTGCTCTGGGCTGTTACCCTGCGTGAGGGATGTTATATAATTGTTGTATATTTGTTGTGGGAATGTTTTGACTTTATAGATGATGTGTTATAGTTCATTTGCAATTTAATATTATTAGCATTTTAGAGTGTCAAGATTTGACAAAGTCTTAAATACAATCATCATCCTGAAGCTGGTTTTCTTTTTCAGAAGACAGTGTTAAAGTTAAGATTGAATTCAACAATTTGCCAAACTCCGGATAATGATAATAATCCTTCCATTTGATATAGGTCCTCATCAGATCTTTGAGACGTCTCAATGGACTTCACATATACTGTTCAGTGAATTGACTGTTTAGTTTGTGGGTGAAACGCGGAAGCCAATTGCACACAGATGCTCTAAAATTCTAGGAAACAGAGTATGTCTGGGCCTATTGAATTCTTTCCCAGTGTGTTTTGCTGATCACACAGGAGGCAAAGTAGGTTTCCTTTTGTTTAGCTTTTATCCAGCACTTACTTTTCCATTTGGAAACCATAATTAATGACCACAAATGATCTGGATTTGACCTGGCTTAATTGGTTAATTCACATTAAGATGCCTGCTGGCAACAATTCTTCATGAACCTTGCACTAAACCCACTCCTGTGGTTTGCTTATATATTACCAGTCCCAACTGAGCACTCCATCCTCACAGCACAGAGAGCCACAGGCACAGAGAGTCACAGAGAGTCATAGACAGACAGAGGCACAGGAGCACACAGACATAGACACAGAGAGACACAGATGCAGGCTGACAGAGAGAAGCAGAAGCAGAGAGACACACAGAGTTTATTATATTGTAAAATTGAGGTTAGATCCCCTGGCACCACTGCCTGATACATGGAACAATTGAAACACAGAACAGTACATTAAACTGGATGTGATTCTGCACAGTGTATCTCAACGCTGACATTTTACATGACTGGGAATGAGAACAAATCTGCACATGGAAAAATGTGATTATAGGAGGCATGAAGTCATTTCCATTGCTCATTTGTAGGACATTACAATGACTTAGCGAATCAGGGACATCTCACTTAATTTAATAAAAGTAATTTGCTTGAATGATTTAATTTTAAAGAAAGTTGAAGCAAACTTTTAATTGTGAGTGTCATTAACTCCAACAATTCACAAAATCCTCTTTCTATTGAGTTTGCAAAACCCTCTATAACTCGGCCATTTGATAAAAGCAATCCTGATGTTTGATACGGTGCTTTTCACATCAAGAAGACTGCTCATGCGCTTTACAGGATTCACTGTAAAGTGGTGTGACTATGTGTTTTGTAGGCAAATTCATGGTTAAGAATGACATAAAGTGAGAGTACTGAATATGTACTTCTGTAATTTGGTTTCAAATCCAAATTAGAGAGGTTAAAACCTTTTCTCCCCATTCATCTCTGCTTCTCATCTCTCTCTCTCTCTCTTCCCATCTCTCATCCTCTCATCTCCCGTCTTCCCATTTCTTCTCTTCCTCCTCTCTTTTCCCTCTCTCTTTCATCATCTCTCTCTTTGCCCTCTATTCTCTCTCTCCATATCTCCCCACTCTTTCTCTCACTCTTCCCCGCTTTCACCCTCTCGTCTCCCGTCTTTCTCTTTTTTGACCCCTCTATCTCTCTCTCACTCTCTCTCTCTCTGTGTTTGGATGATCTCGGCCAAATTCTTGATGAGTTGTTAATATGCAGGAACAATAAAAACTTGGACAGAATTCCTCACTAATTGGTGTGTGGTTGTCAGCCTCACCTCCTGAGGTCAGGAGCAGGGCCAGATTGGGGAATAGCAATGCCAGAATCCGCCGAGGCGAGAGCCAAGGCGAACAGTTGCGACAGCAGAGAGAGGAAGGTTGGCTCTGTTCGGCATCCAGTGCTTCCAGTGCTGTTCACACTGCACATAAAATATAATAATAATCCTTGCATGTGATATAGAGCCTTATCATGTCTCCGAGATGCCTCAAAGCGCTTCAAAAAATATATTGTAAAGTGGAGTGACTGTGTATTTGTGGGCGAAAGGCGGCATCTAGAAGACGTGAAACGCTCTATATCAAATGCAAGGATTATTATTGTAAACAAGTTTATTTCAGACTAAGGTTCAAATCTTCCGGGTCGTTTCGTTTCGCAATGAGATACATAACTTTTTTGCGCAGCTATAATTTTAATTTTGTTTTATTATGGCTGTCATTAAAATTTCAGTGATTTCAATCTGTCGAGGATAAGAGTGAACGGGTAAGTGCGATTTATTATGTTCACCTCCAGGGAACTCATTAAAATTCAAACAGGGAATTTCGATTGTCCTGAAGTCAGCAAGTTTATTCGTTTAAAAGAAAAGATTAGTAATATGTACACATTGCACATTCACACAATAAAATGGGAATGGAAAACCATGCGACAGATTGGGGTATTTTCTTTTAGTAAACAGAAAGTCTTAAGTAAGTGTAGAAGCAATATAATTCTTCTTCAAACCTCATTGTACTTCAAATGAGACATTATCCAAGGCCCTGTCTGTGCCTGTTCAGGAGAGCCTTTAACAATCTCATAGCACTACTCGAAAAGAGAAGGGGGTTTCTCTCTCCCAGTGTCCTGGCAAACAATCCACCAGATAAAATTTACTTCAAATAGCTGTGTGCAATTTGGTGGCCACGTTTGCCAACAAAAAACAGTCATTAATTACACTATAGCAAAACCTTGCGAAGCAATTTGAAACATCCTTGATGACATAATGAGGCACTATATTAAACACTATGATTATTATTAATGTAAAGGAACATGACTGAATAGAATATTTAATTTGTTTCCGTTGGTATTGACTCTGAAGTTTACTTTGCTTCCCCCAAATGTGAACGTCTACTTATTGAATGGCCGTGATGTTCATGGGATCCTGTCATTGTGATCAGATCGGTGAATCTGCCTAAAGCAATTTTAAAAACTTTCTTTAAAAAGGCTTTCAAACTATGTTCATTCCTGTCCACTGTTTACCTCACCATCAAATCCTCATTAAAATTGGTTTCTGTCAAAGCCAATTTCAGTGGATTCTGTGTACATCGAAAATACATCAGAGGACAGTGATAGCAGTTGGCTAAAACTCCAAATGTATAATATCATTATCATTTAATATTTTAAAATGGCGATGCTTCATATGCTGTATCCCTTTGGGAATAAAATTGGTCATTCACTTCATTGCTGTTTCTGGGATGTTGCTGTGTGCAAATTGGCTGTCGTGTATGCCTAAAAAATACAGTCACTGGACTTTGCAGTAAATCCCATAAACCGTTTGAGAGGTCCTCCTGGTGTGAAAAGGAGCTGTATCAAATCTAAAGATTATTTTTATCTGTGGTGGCAATTTGGCAAACATCAAACTAAAACGGACAAGAATCTAATCTTCCACCCTGTGGTCTTGATGAGTATGCGTTAGTCTAGATTAGGCCCAATGTTCCTCTTAGTCTTTGCCTGTAACAACATTTTGTCTTAATTTTTTATGGTCAACCAGGTGTCTGACACCATTCAGAAATCCATCAAGATACTTAAGCGACTGAGAGTTCTGCATATGTAAGTCACCTGTATGGAAATCTCCCTGTGTCTGGAATTGAACACACTCCTTGGAGAGAGTATTAGGTGCAGGTTGGTGAGAGTAAAACCTTGGAGACCCCAGAGTGTGTGTTGGGGTAAATGCTAGACCAACGAGCTAAAACTGCGTAGCTTCCGGCTGCTTGTCCAGCAAGGATCACCTACTATAAAATTGCTGAATTGTGGAAAATTCTTACATCTAGTCCTAATTTTAATAAAAAATAATCCTTGCATTTGATATAGCGCTTTTCACGTCTTCTCGACGTCTCAAGACGCTTCACAGAATAGACTGTAAAGTGAATTGACCATATATTTGTAGGCGAAATTTTGAATCTGGTTTGATAATAATACAATTTAAAATGTCACAGCACCTTTCACGTTGGGAGGGTGTCGCAAAGTCCTTTACAATACTGGGGGAAGGGGGGAAACTGAGGGAGGGAAAAGTTGACCGAAAGTGCAAAGAGGTACGTTTTGAGACGGGCCTTGAACGAGAGGAAGGGGTAAGTGGGAGGGAGTCCGGCCTGGAGTTCAGAGAGCAGGGCCAGAATGGCTGAAAGCCTGACCTGCTGCAGGTTTTAAGAAAGGAATCAGTTTCCAAATTCAAATAGCGTTTTGAATTTTCCACTATTCTCCACCTTCGTAAATCATAAAATTAAAATCGTAAATGTTAAAATCAAATGCAAGAAAGTTCAGCTCTCAGTGTCTTAACCATCCGGGAAGCCTTGTACATTACACCTTTAATCTTGTTTGAAAAAAAACTTTTATTCTTAAGTGGTTAGTCAGTAATTTTTTTTAATTGTCTAGTTCATCCTATTTTTTGCATTAAAAATGAATGATCTGACATGTTCAGCCTATTTTTTGCATTAAAAATGAATGATCTGACATTTAGAGAGGTGAGGCATTTGTGATTCTTTTGAGGTCTGAAAACATCAGATATATTTTTCATTTTTTGTGCGAGTTGCAAAATTATATCCACATTTTGGAGAGAGTTGGTTACAGTCCAGGCTGAATCTCCAGTGCAGTACTGAGGGAGCACTGTGCATTGTCAGAGGTGCCACACTTCAGATGAGATGATAAACCGTGCACTATTCGAAAATAGTTTCTCCTGGTGCCGCTGGCCCACAAGCTCACCAGAAAAATAATGAATTCACATTCATCTTTTCATTTTCATTCCCCCCCAAAAAAATGTTCTCACTCAATCTACGACTGTTTGTTGGATGCAGTTGTGCGCAACTGGCTGCTGTTTTCCATCCACAAAATACACAGTCAATCTAACAACAAGAACATTACATTTGTATAGTGTCTTTCATGTCGAAGGATGTCCCAAGGCGTGGACAGTCAGACTGCGAAATGGAATTCCAGAGTGGCGGAAGGACCGCCAGCCATTGGTGAGCAGGGGAGGCGGGGGATGTGAAGCAGGCTGGAGCCCGCTGAGCAGAGGGAGTGAGCAGGATGGTAGGAGGTTAGGAGGTATCACAGTTAGGGGGGAACAAGACCATGGAGGACTTTTAAGGTGAAGAACAGGATTTTGAACTATATCCTTTGTGTGATGGGAAGCCAGTTGAGTTAGGCGAGGTTGGGGGTGATAGGGTTACGGAGCCTGGTTTGGGAGAGGACACAAGCTGCAGAGTTCTGGATCATCTGCAGCCTATGGAGGGAGGAGTTGGGGAGGCCGACAAGCAAGGAGTTTACATAGTCAAGCGTCAATGTAATGAATGCGTGTATGAGGGTTTCGGCGACGTTGCGGAGGTGGGGAAGGCAGAGCGGGTTCATAGCACAGATGTGGGGTAGAAAGGATAATTAAGAGAAAACAAGAAGCTTGACTGGCTTAGCAAGGTGGAGGGGGCAACCATGGATGGTGATGCTGTCAGCGCCTGAGGTGCGGAGAGGCTGACGGGAGCCAATCAGGAGAGCCTCAGTCTTCTTGATGTTCAACTGAAGAAAGTTCGCTCTCATCCAGGACTTGATGTCTGACAGACATTCTGTCAGGACAGCAGTGGGTCCAGGAGTCAAGAGTGGAGGCAGAGAGATAGAGTTGGGTGTCATCCGTATACATGTTGAAGTTGACCACATGTCTGCGGATGATGTCACCAAGAGGAAGCATATAGATATTGAAGAGGAGGGGACCAACGACAGAGCCCTGAGGAATGCTGCACGAGATGGTGTGGGGACTGGAGGAGAAACTGTTTGTGGAGATGGTGGAGACGACATGAGAGATTCGATCTGAACCAGTCAAGGGCAGAACCATGAAGGTTGAAGTGAGCAGAGAGGTGGTGGATGAGGATAGAGTGGTCAACAGTGTCGAAGGCAGCAGAGAGGTCAAGGAGGACGAGGAGGCAGAGGGAGCCCTGGTCGCAGATGGACAGAATGTCATTTGTTACTTTGACCAGGGTTGTTTCTGTGCTATGGGCAGCATGGAAACCTGATTGGAGGGATTCGTGAAGGGAGTGGCGGGAGAGTAAGGAGCGAAGCTGGGAAGCAACGACGTGTTCCAAGACCTTGGAGAGGAAAGGGAGGTTGGAGATGGGCTGGTAGTTTGAGAGCAGGAATGGGTCCAGGGAGGGTTTTTTAAGGAAAGGAGTGATGACGGCAGTTTTTAGTGGGCTGGAAACAGTACCATTGGATAGGGAGAGGTTTATGATGTCTGTGAGTAGAGGGGCAAGGAGGTGGATCTGGGAAGAAGAGAGAGTGGGTAGGAATGGTGTTGAGGGCATAGGTGGTCAGTTTCATATGGTTTGTAGTGGTCATGAGAGAGGAATGGGAGACAGGTTCGAAGGTGTGGAGGAAGTGATGGGTAGCGGCTGGAGTGGGAGGGGTTGATGGGGAGGCTGTTAATGGGGACGTCCTCCTGACGTGAAAGGCGCTTTATAAATGGAATCTTGTTGTTGTTGTTGTTGTTGTTGAAGATAGAAGGGCAGAGGCAGCTGAGCGGATCCTTGGTAATCACAGTTGGCATTGAAGGAGGTAAGGCATGAGAGGGTGGGTGGAGGAGCTAGTTGGTGATTGAGAAGAGGAGCCTGGGGTTGTCCTTGGTCTCCAAGATTGTCTTGGAGTAGAACACCAATTTAGCGGAGGCGCCGGTGGAGCGGCAAGATTTGATAAGGTCCAGCCAGATCTGCCGATGGACGATTAAGTTTGATTTAAGCCAGGCACATTCAGCGGCACGCATTTCTGCATTGAGGGAGTGGAGGTGGCTGGTGTATCATGGTGACTTACGTGAATAGAAGACGGTACAGGAAAAGAGGGGAGCAAGGGATACGAGAGTGGAGGAGAAGGAGCTGTGGAGAAGAGTGACCGAGGAGAATAGGTCATTGCAGGAGGAAGCCCAGAGGGGAAGGAGTTCAGATGATGCCAAGGCAGCGGAGAGGGAGGGGGGAGATTATTTTCCAGGGGTGGTAACAGATGGAGGTGGGTTGGGTGGTGGTGAGGAGATGGGTTGAGGAGTTAAGGGAGATGATGTGATGGTCCGAGATCGCTTTATCGTTGATGGTGAGGTCCGAGATGGTGAGACCCCGAGTTATCACCAGGTCGAGGGGGTGACCGTGGACATGAGTGGTGGAGTGGATGTGGAGGGAGAAGTTGAGGGAGGAGATAAGGGAGAAGTCAACAGAGGTAGAGCAGGAGTGGGTGAAGTGAAAGTTGAAGTTGCCTAGGATGAGGAGGCGTTCGGAGCAGAGGGAGAGGGAAGATAGGAGGGTGGAGATATCGGGGAGGAAGGTGGGGGAGAGCTTGGTGGAGGGGGGGGGCGATAGGTAAGGAGAATTTTGAGGGAAAGGTTGGAGGGGTGATAAACATAACATAACATAACATGTAGGAGCAGGAGTAGGCCATTCGGCCCTTCGAGCCTGCCCCGCCATTCAATCATGGCTGATCTTCTAATCTAACTCCAGCTAATAACCTGACTCTGCCTTATCCCCATATCCCTTAATCCCTTTTGCAATAAGAAATCTCTCTCAGTCTTGAATATGTTCAAGGACTGAGCGTCAACAGCCCTTTGGGGTAGTGAGTTCCATACATTCACCCCTTTGAGTGAAGAAGTTCTTCCTCAACTCAGTGCGAAAGGGCTGCCTCTGATTTTAAGGTTGTGACCCCTGGTTTTAGTTTCTCCAATCGGGGAAACAATCTCCCACTATCTACTCTATCATGCCCTTTGATGATCTTATAGGTTTCTATAAGATCCCCTCTAATTCTTCTATATTCTAGAGAATATAGGCCAAATTGGTCAGCCTATCCTCGTAACTCATCCCCTTCATCCCTGGTACTAACACAGTAAATCTACGCTGCACCCCCTCCGAGGCAAGTACATCCTTCCTTAAATGAGACCAAAACTGGACACAGTATCCCAGGTGTGGTCTCCCTATACAGTTGCAGAAAGACTTCCCTACTCTTATACTCTAATCCTTTCATAATGAATGCTAACATACCGGTTGCCTTCCTAATTGCTGCTGCACCTGCAGACTAACTTTCTGTGATTGGTGTACAAGGACACCCGAGTCCCTCTGGACGCTAACACATTCCAATCTCTCCCCTTCTAAAAAATAACCCTCTCCACTGTTTTTGCGACCGAGGTGGATGACTTCACACTTCCCTACATTATACTTCATCTGCCACCTCCCAGCCCAATCACCTAACCTATCTATGTCTCGCTGCATTTTTTTAATGTCGTCCTCTGTGTTGGCACTTCCTCCTAGTTTTGTGTCATCCGCGAATTTAGATATATTAGCTTCGATGTCCTCATCTAGATCGTTGATGGAGATGGTAAATAACTGAGGCCCAAGGACTGATCCTTTTGGCACTCCACTAGTCCCATCCCGCCAATCTGAAAAGGACCCGTTTATCCTTACTCTTTTGGACTAACCTTTTATGCGGCACCTTATCGAATGCCTTCTGGAAGTCCAAATAGACCACATCCACTGATTCACCCTTATCTAGAAAGGGTAAGGTGCTCAAAGGAGAGGAAGGTACCAGAGGAGTAAGGGGATAGGCTGAGCAGGGACCGGGAGATGAGAGCCACACATCCACCACGGCAGTTAGGTCATGGGGTGTGATGGAAGGTGTAGCCAGGTGGTGTGGCCTCTGTCAGGGGAAAGGTGTCACCTGGAGTGATCCAGGTTTCAGTGAGGGCGAGAATGTCGATGTTTTCTCTGACAATGAGGTCTTGGATAGTGAGTGTTTTATTGGAGAGGGGGCGGACATTTTGTAAGCCGATGCAGAGGGGACTGTTGGTGGCGGAGTGTGGGGGTTGAAGGTGGGAGGAGGAGGACTGACAGGAAGGGTGGGGATGTGGATGAGGGAGGAGAGGTTGGCCCCCGTGTTCAGGGACCGATGAGCCTTGAGGCGAAAATGGGGTCTAGGGCAGTCAGAGTGGCTGCTGTTGGACAGCCAGCGCCATCTGCCATGATGTTCCTGACGGAGGATTCACAGGCTGGTAGGGGAGGGAGGCTGTGGGACGGTCGAGCAGAGATAGGAGTCGGGGAGGGTGGTTGGAGAGGAGGACCGAGCGGGAGTAATGGAGGGTAGAGGACAGGGCTGGGGGCATTTTGGGGAAGCAGATCGGGTCAGTGGTGGCAGGCAAAATGCGCACGCTAAGACTAAGAGCGAGCGATGGCAGGATGGGGGGTCAGCGAGGCAGGGCTAGCCCACTGGCCTGAATCATCATGGGGAGAGGGGACACTCTTATAGTCCCAATGATCCACTTTACAGGATATATTGTGAAGAGCGTTGAGATAAGGCGCTATACAAATCAAAGGATTATTATTATTATGGTTGTCTGTGGTACATTGTTGTGCACAAATCGGCTGCCACATTCGCCTTTAAAATACACAGTCGCTATATTTTATCATATATTGCTGTGAAGTGCTTGGAGACGTTTTGACAGTGTGATAAGGCACGAAATCAAATGCACAGCAACGTCATGTTATTATAAGAGAGCTCTTTGTATTTTACATTACACAGAAGTATTTGTCACCATCTCTCTGCTAACAAAAGCTGTATTAATTGTCTTCTCTCAGTCTGTAAATAACAAACCTGCCTTAGGTGGGTGGACACATCCAGGATTTGGTAATTATGCTGAACAGTGAGCCAGTCTGTGCCTTCAGACTACAGCAGCCTGATGTTACATGTTTAAAGCTAACTTGAACGATCATGGCATAAATTCTAATTAAATTGATTTTAAAAAACAATGCCACCAACTTCCCCCCCCCCCCCCCCACCACGCACACAGACACACACGCACACATTGCAAAATCAGATTTTCCACTCTCTGCTGATTCTTATTCCAAAGATTTGGGGCCAGGAGAAAATATTAACCCTCGGCCTGCTGTAACAAACGTGCTCACTGCATTTCACATGTGCCCCACAGGTTAAAGTTGTAGAGAGCACGTTATTGGTGAAAGGTTCAGGAGTGATGACAGCAAGCCATCTCCAAGCGGATCACCTCTTCATATAATGACTCGTTCAACATTGTTCATCTTCATCTAGCTGCATGAAGGCTCCGTATAAGCACAAGTTGTTGTTGTAAACTTTCAAAACTCAGTGTTCGCCCATTTACAAAGCCACCAAACTTTAGTTGCAGTGCGTAGAACCATAGAAACTTATGCACAGAAGGCCATTTGGCCCATCGTGTTCATGCCTCTTTTAAAGAGCAATTCATTCACTCTAATTTCCCTCCCTTTTCGCTTGTCCCCAGCACATTGCTCTTTAGCTATCTATCTCGTTTGCTCTTGAAAGCTGATGCGGATCATTCCTCGATCATTGCACCCAGCCTGGCATTCCACATTCTTATAACTCTCTGTGCAAAACAAATTCCTCCTAATCTCCCGCTTTACCAATCATCCTAAATCCAAGGGCTCCAATCACTGACAACAACAACAACAATAACAAGATTACATTTGTGTAGCGCCTTTCACCTCAGGAGGACGTCCCAAGGCGCTGGACAGAGTACAGCATTTCAGACCTGAGCTGGGGTCAGGGGGGAGAAGGGAGGAGAGGGGAAGGTGGGTGGCCGATGGCATGGTCGAAGAGGAGGATCTTGAGGCGAGACTTGAAGGAGGCTAAGGAGGGGGCGAGGTGGAGTGACTGGGGGATGGAGTTCCAGAGGTTGGGGCAGAATGGCTGAAGGCTCTTCCGCCAATGGTGGGGCGGGTGGGTCGGGGGATGTGGTGCAGCCGGAGCCGGCTGAGCGGAAGGAATGGGCGGGTTGGTAGGGGGTTAGGAGGTCGCAGAGGTAGGGTGCGGCGAGGCCAAGGAGGGCTTTGTATGTGAGGACCAGGATCTTGAACTGGATCTTCTGAAGGATAGGGAGCCGGTGGAGTCGGGCGAGAGTGGGGGAGATGGGGTCACAGAGTTTAGTGCAGGAGAGGACACGGGCTGCAGGGATCTGGATTAACTGCAGCCTATGGAGGGAGGAGTTGGGAAGGCCGACAAGCAGGGAGTTTGCATAGTTGAGCCTGGAGGTGATGAAGGCATTAACAAGAGTTTCAGTGGCCTGAGGGGTGAGGTAGTGGCAGAGTTACTGACACACTGACAGGTGTAAATAACTTCTCCCTATCAACTGTGTCATCAATATACAGACCTCTGTCAGGCCTCTGTTCAGCCTTCTCTGTCAGAGTGAGGTGATGAGAGCTTCAGATAATATCTATCTAACCACAGCTGGACCCAGGTGTTGCTCCTTGGCCTCGCCTGTAAGACTGTTTTGTTTTAAATTGTAACTTTGCTCAGATTTATGGAAACTTCTTAATCTCAGTGTTAATTTGGAAGAAAACCATCTGAGTTTTCCACAGTTCTGCGAGTCGCTGTTTCAGACAAAATGGTCTAACGGCTAAGACGAGGTGGAATTGTTGACCTGTGTGCTTTACTTCATTCCACTGCACTGGGACAGAGAGGTTGAGAGGAGGCCTGATAGAGGTTGAGAGGTTGTAATTACAATAGGCGACATGGAAAAATAAAGCTAATCTTTGGGTCTCTGGCAGTTAGTGGCCAATTCCAGTCTGATTTGTACAGTAATATTATCAGAAACTATAGAAAAGGTTAAGAATTTGCAATTATACAATTTATTAAAATATCTCAGTACTGTAAGAATATTTCTTTAAAAGAGCCATAAAGCACAGTGTGTCACAGTGACAGAATGTCCTCTTGTTAATTTATATTATATGTTGATTCTACAGCCACAGAGAACCACCTCCCAGATCAGCAACTCCTGATTGTCCAGTGCCCAGAGATGTCTTTCCGATGTGAAGGGCGCTATACAAGTGTAATTTGTTGCTGTTGCTGAAATTAAACTGTATTTAGTCCACAACGTAGTGTGTTACAGCTCTCACCCCCCCCCCGCCCCCCCTCTCCCCCGGCTGTTATGAGCTTTTGTGCACCACAAGCAGAAGAAATATTATTCACCATCTTTCTTCCTGACCATCATCTTTTCCCCTCCGCCCCCACCTCTCTCAGCTCCCCAACCCCATCCCCAGCTTGGGCTCCCACGCAGCTCAGTGAAGTGCTTTGAGACGGCCTCACAATGTGAAACGATGTGGAAGGCACTGAACAAATGGAACTTCCTGTTTGTGTTGAGTGCCACTGTTTGTCCTACCTATGAAAAAGATGTTTAAGCTTGGCTGAGCTTAGCTATCATATTCTCCTTGTATCCTTCCTCTCTCCTTCACTCCCTCACTACCCCCCTGAATATTGAGCACTTGTAAAGTCACAAACGACGGAAAAGTTTACGTGCTGGAACCCCTGACCTTGTCAGTGGTGGTGACCGACTCTGTGGCACAGAACAAACCAGAGGAATGTCAGAGTCGTGTGTTCTCTGTCGATTTTGACGTTTAGCTATTTTCCCCTGCACTGAATTACTGGCTCATAATTAGTCACATTTAACATTCTCCAACCTCCTTGATTAGGCTGTCATCTCTGTGTCAGGCCAACAATTCTCCAAGTTAAAATTGATCGTTCACTTCCTGGCTGTTTGTGGGACATTGCTGTGTGCAAATTCACTTCTGTGTGCACTTACAAATACAGTCACACTTAAAAGTAAAATCCTGTGAAGCTCATTGAGTCGTACAAATGCAAGTATTATTGTTATGATGATGATAATGTTTGGATATAACTGAAAATCTTGGCAAACGAGAAGCATCTGTTATTATTTTCTCTGTTTTTTTACACGGAATCCTCATTAAATTTCTCCTCCTAATGAAATCGAATTTTCTGCTAAACTACTTAAATCTGCAAATTGAAGTCAAATTGCTTGTGTTAATGCCCTTCATCTGTTTGAAACTTCTTGCTGAGAGATTTGTGGAGTCCTGTAGCTTAATGGTTAGAGCACTCACCTCGCAAGTGAGAGACCTGGGCTCAACTCCCAGCAGGGCAAAATGTTGGACAAGTTTCCTTACTCCACACGCCTGTGTTTATCTTCCAGTAAATAGGAACCTGGTTGTCGCTTTTCCAAGGGTAATAATTCCTTGAAAAAAAATTGGTCTCTCAATCCACAACTGTTTGTGGGACGCTGCTGTGTGCAATTGGCTGCCGCGTTTCGCACACAAAATATGGTCATTTCACTTTACAGTATATTCTGTGAAGTGCTTTGAAGCTTCTCAAAGACATGTACTATATCAAATGCAAGGATTATTATTATTATTATTCCTTTCCCTACAGAATGACCTTTACAAAGCCACTCTCCAACTTGTGACATCTCAATACTTGAGAGCTCTGGAGAGACTCCAAGCCTTCGTAATGATTGAACGTAATTTCAATTCCTGGCAATATGTGATGTCGCTATTGAGTTATTCTGAGAAATGGAAATGGAAAAATATTCTGACTCATCGTGATAAAGCTGGTCATTCTCTCCCCACCCCACCCCCGCCACCCTACACCCCGCTTACCAGACACATGTTAAAATGATAAGACATCAAACCAAGATCTCTTCTCTGCCTGTCCAGGCTGATGCTCCGGTGCAGAGTTGGGGAAGTGCTGCATTGTTGGAGGTGCGTCTTTCAGATAAAACATTAAGCCAAGGTCCTGTCTGCCTGTTCAGGCGGACGGGAAAGATCCCGCGGGCCTATTGAAAAAGAGAAAGGAGTTTCTCCTGGTGTTCTGGCTGACAATCCATCAGATAAAATGGGTCACTCACTTCACAGCTGTTTGCTGTGTGCAAATTAGCTGCCACATTGGCCACCAAAATACACAGTCATTACACTTTCCAGTAAACTCTGTGAAGTGCTTTGAAACATCTTCCTGAGGTGAAAGGATAACAAAGGCAAGGGTTGTTATTATTTACATTACAGATATTCTTTGGCTGATGGGGGTTGAAGGAAGGAGTCTGGGTTGTTGTGCTCTGTGTAGGCTGTGGACGGTGATCTCGGGAGGAGAGAGACCTCCAGGGGAAAGTCTACATAATGTGTATGTGTGTGTCAGTATGACAATGTCACTTGTCCTTTGCAGGCTTTGTAAAGTACTGAGCAGATATAGTCAGTTGACTATGCATTGTACTGAAGAATTAGATTGAAGGATGAGATTATTATTATTATTAATTCTGAATTCTCAAACTTATAATTTAATAAGTCTTTTTTATTGTTAAAAGTGCAGTGGCCTGAAGTGGATCCCTTTGTGCACCCGTGTCCAGATATAGGCTTTTTTCTATTCTCTCTACATTCTGGTAAAATCACTCGGGGTTAGTGGAAACCTGTCTTACGAATTACAATTGGCCTTTAGCAAATTAGCAATTAAACTATCATCTGAATTGTTTCCCTTTCCCTTTGGAAGAGCTCGCACCTTCATTAAAAGTCAGGAGGATTGTGAGCTATCGCTTGTATTTAAATTATGCAGCCGGCGATGGGCATTTTGATATCTTTTAATAGCAGTCGCAGCAAAGGGACTTAATAGCATTTTCACATAAATGAGCTGCTCCCATTAAGGCAAGCAGCCTTTCTTTCGCTGCTTTACATCTGCTGTGTTTCTCCTTGTGCCTCCGACAGTCTGGGTTAATGCGCAACAGACAGACAAGAGGGGACAGAAGCCAACAGATGATGATCAGGAGGTCTTTTTCTTGCAAAAGGGTTTGCAGATGTGCAAAGGGCTTGAACTCACTTTGTCTAAGATGACATCCAATGCAGTGCTCAGGGACTGCAGCATTATTGGAGATGCTGTCCTTTGGATGAGATTCAAACTGAGGTCCCGTTTGCCTGTTCAGGTGGACATTAAAGATCCCATGACATTACTCAAAAAGAGAAGGGAGTTGCTCTCTCCCTGTGTCCTGGTCAACAATAGCCCAAATAAAATTGATCACTCATTTCACGGCTGTTTGAGACCTTCCAGTGCACAATTGAACTACTGTGTTTGCCCAGAAATACAGTCACTATACTTCACAGTAAATCCTGGGAAGCACTTTGAGATGTTGTCCCAATGTGAAAGGTGTTGTATATTATTATATAAAAAAGGCAATTGTTTTTATTGAGACCCAATTTGAAAAATGTTTTTCAAAGGGAAAAAAGGACTTGAATTGTTATGGTGCCTTATTATGTCCAAACCTCCTGAAGCACTTCACAAATAATTACCCTCAAATTCAGTGAGTGTGTTTTATGGGTAAATGTGGCAGCATTTAGCATGCAGCCAGGTCCTACAAAGAAATCATGAATGAACAATAATTTTATTTGGGGGAATATTGGCCAGGGTACCAGGAGAAACTCTGTGTCTTTCAGTTTCAATAGTCCCATCAGTTATTTAATGTCCCCCTGAACAAGTAGGTAGGATCTCGTCTAATGTTTCATCGGAAAGATGGCATCTATTTCAATCCAGCGATCCCTCTAGGAAACCGTGTGTGTGTGTGAACAACATTAATGATAATAATAATATCTCAAAGCCCTTCACAGATTCATTGTCACTGCCAATCCACTCCACGATTGTGTTTGCAATGGATTCACAATCAATGTCAGAGACAATCTTGAGCGAGGTTCTGATGTAAGTTTCAAAAGCTATTTAAAGAAAGAATTGTAGGAGGGAAGTGAGCAAGTGAGTGATGGCAAGGGTCGGAATATTGTTCTTTCATCTCTTGAAGCCGGGATTGGATCCAGGCTACGGTGAGGAGATCAAAGTCAGTGTCTCATACACTCACATGTACAGCTCGGAGAGTCCATAGAGAAAATAATTTAGAATGTCGCAGTCCGATTTTGTGTTAATAAGATTCTGCAGCTCAACATTTGAGGCTGATTGGCATGAACTTATATGAGTAAAGATGCTCATGTGCATACAACAGAATTGTCACCCGTGCTTGGCAATGGGTAGTCATAATAATACTCCTTGCATTTGATATAGTGCCTTCAGGATGTTTCAAAGCGTTTCACAGGACTTGCTGTGTATTTTGGAGGTGAACGTGGCAGCCAATTTGCAAATAGCCATGAAGTGAATGATCAATTTTATTTAGGGGCATTGTTAGCCAGGACACCAGGAGAAATGCCCTTCTCTTTTTGAATAGTGGCGTGGGATCTTTAACATCCATCTGAACAGGCAGTCAAGTGTATGAGTCTGATCTGAAGGACGGCACTTCTGCCAATGTTGCACTCCCAGGATTGCATTGGAATGTCAGCCTGGAATACGAGCTCAAAGTCCCAACTTAGGCCTTGAACCCAATAACCGTTGACTCAGAGTGAGATTTAGTTCCTGCTCTGAATTCCTCCATCACTTATTTCACACGCTCGCAAATGGTTTCTGCAAATTTCAAGCAGAGACCCAAAGAAAATGTGACTTGCAAGGACTTTAATTTCTAATATCATAAACAACTAGGATTTGAATACAAAAACAACATAAACAAGATGGAATCTTAATGTTTTCAATTGAATGCATTAAAGCTCAATTTAATGAGGCTTTTCCACAGTTAATACGGTGCAACAAAGGGATATGAATAGCTTGCATATTTTGGTGCTAATTGCTTTGTGAAGCAAGCTGAGCCCATCTCTTAACCAACTGCGCAAATTAACCTCGCGTTTACTGCACACCGTGGTTTAGTGCTGTTAGAGTCTGTGAAAAGTGTAGGTGTTTGTGTCTGCACAGTGCTAGGACGTCGTCTCCTCCAGGGTGATTAAGGAAGAGTGAGAGAATAGCAGTGTCCCGTGGAGCTTGTTTCAAACATTTCTGAACAGCAACATTTTACATTAATAATAATTCTAACAATCCTTCCATTTGGTACAGTGTCTTATCAGGTTGCTAAGATGTTCGAAGACCTTTACGTTTAACTGTAAAACGTAATGCTGTTTGTTTGTGGCAGCAGCCAATTTGCACAGAGCACTGTCCCACAGACAACAACAACAAGAACAACAACAAAATTACATTTGTATAGCACCTTTCACATCGGGAGGACGTCCCAAGGTACTGGACAGACAGAGTTTCAGACCTCAGCTGAGGGTCGGGGTGAGGGAGGGGGGAACGGCAAAGGGGGAAGGAGGGAGATCGAAAGCAAGGTCAAAGAGGAGGGTCTTGAGGTGGGTCTCCAAAGTGGCAAGGGAGGGGGTAAGACGGAGGAACCGCGGGATGGAGCTCCAGAGGGCGGGTTGAATTACATTTGTATAGCACCTTTCACATGGGGGGATGTCCCAAGGCACTGGACAGCAGAATTAAGGACCCGAGTTGAGGGTCGGGGTGGAGGATGAGGGCAGAGGGGAAGCAGGGAGATCAAAAGCCGAAGAGGAGAGGTCAAAGAGGAGGGTCTTGAGGTGGGTCTCGAAAGTGGTGAAGGGAGGGTTGAGACGGAGGGACTGTGGGATGGAGTTCCAGAGGGTGGGGGCAGAGTGGCGGAAGGCCCGTCTGCCGATAGTGAGGCGAGCAAGGCGAGGGACGTGAAGCAGGCTGTAGTCCGCTGAGCGGAGAGAGCGAACAGGATGGTAGGGAGAGGTAGAGGGAAGCAAGACCATGGAGGGCTTTGAAGGTGAGGACCAGGATCTTGAACTGTATCCTCTGTGTGATGGGAAGCCAGTGTAGTCGGGCGAGGATGGCAGTGATAGGGTCGCGGAGGTAAGTGTGGGAGAGGACACGGGCTGCAGAATTCTGGATTATCTGCAGCCTGTGGAGGGAGGAGTTGGGGAGGTCGACAAGCAGTGAGTTTGCATAGTTAAGCGTCAGTGTAATGAAGGCATGTATGAGGGCGGCCTGTGGTGTGAGACAGTGTCGGAGCCGGGCAATGTTGCGGAGGTGGGAAAAGCAGAATGGGTCATGGCGCGAATGTGGGATAGAAAGGATAGTTGAGGGTCAAACAAGACCCCAAGGTTCCGGACTGGATTAGCAAGGTGCAGTGTGCAACCATGAACGGTGATGCTGTCAGCGTCTGAGGTGTGGAGACGCTGACGGGAGCCAATCAGGAGATCCTCAGACTTGCTGACGTTCAACTGAAGAAAGTTAGCTCCCATCCAGGACTTGATGTCTGACAGACACTCCGTCAGCACAGCAGTGGTCCTAGAGTCAAGGGTGGAGGCAGAGAGGTAGAGTTGGGTGTCATCCGCACACATAGACAGCGATGAAGTGAGTGATCAATTTTATCTGGGGATGGGTTGTTAACAAAGATGTTGGGAGAAACTTCCTTCTCTTTTTGATTAGAACCATGGGATCTTTAACGTCCACCTGAGCAGGCACACACGTTTGTTTAATGCCTCATTCGAAGGACAGCACCTCTGACAGTGCAGCTCTCCCCCAGCAGTGCACTGGGGCGTCAGCTTACACTGAGTTCAAATTCACTACATATCGCTTGAACCCACAATCTTTGACTGAGAGGCGACCGACCGAGCCACACCTGCATTTGGAGCAATAAGAGTTCAATGAATAGCCAAGTCTTTGCTGTGGCTCAATCATATTGAACTGGAGATATCACATTAATCAAGCCTTTTAATCAATGATAGGATTGTGGCACATGAGGGAGGGCACAGCTGTCAGCTGAAATACTGGTGAGAGATTGGTTAATTTTAGGAAACTGAATGCATTTTTATATATACGCTAAATATGATACGATGGGTTATCCCAGATTGTCACTTGATTGAAGAAAGTATAATTTTTCTGTTGATGGCTGCCTTTGTAAAGAGATACAGAGTTGTCTTCGATCTGAACATATTTTACTCTTGTGGATTTGAAGGAGAATTCACACACTAGGATCGTATTTTTATTCTCCATTCCCTACTCTCCCAACCTCGTCTTTGAGGTGGGGGAAGGGAATCGTTATTTTTCTCAGTGATTTACATGCAGAAATGTTTTTTGATACCCAATAAGAGAGGAACAAATAGCAACAACAACAGCTTGCATTTATACAGCACCTTCACATACAGTTAAGTCTCGGAGTGCTGTATAGAGGCAGGCAGGATGCCTAGCTGGGTGGGGGAGGGTAGAGGGGCAAGGAGGTGACCATAGCCACAGTTTAAGATACAGTGGGGGCGAGGCTTTAGTGCAAGGGTTGGTGGGGGGGTGGGTGGGATGTGAGTTGAGGGAGGTCTAGAGGTTAAGGCCTATGGAATCAGAAAGTGCAGCCACAATTTCTTAAAAAATTCTTTAAAAGAATCTTTAAAATCAGCCTTAAATCAGAGGCCTTTTTTTCCTCCATTTCCTTCTTAAAAATGGCAGAAAACTAGGTTTCCAAATTCAGACTTTTTTTTAATGTTTGAAGAGCGTCATGTGTAGGTTAAGACCGGAGGGGATTCCTGTCTCAGGTGGGGAGAGGGAGGGGCTTCAGTTAAAGAATGTCATCTTCACAGATGGCTTCCCTCTGAGATGCAGAAAGAATGTTTGACGCTCCAAGCGAGGCATACTTGGCAGGGCTGATCCAGATCACAGAGGCTTACACCCCAGCAGCTGGAGTTAGATTCCAATTCCAGTCTCCAGAGCTGAAGTGAGAGTGTACCACTGTGCTTCCCGCTGAGCCAGCCAATGCTTTGATACAACAACAAATTTGCATTTATTTCACGTCGGGAGGACATCCCAAAGCACTCAAACTATTGTCAGCAGCAGTTAAGACACTATTTCTGGATCACTACAACTTCCTGAGGTTCGTTATTTTTATTCCAGGATTTTGCATTTGGGAGTTGGATTGTTTCCCTTTGCCGCTGATCTCGATTGCTTTGGCACGCTTCTGGGCGTTCTGCTCCTGTCTGCGGTTAAGTGTTCCTTGCTATTAATGTACTGCTTCAAGGTTTATTCAAGAGGATCACTGCCCATTAACTCGCGAGCATCCAACAGTTTACAACAGAAAAAAACTGATGAGTTTTGTTTGAGTATTTTGTTGAAAACGATTCTCACCAGGATATGAACAGGTTCACCGTTTATTAGAAAACTTGGAGACATTGTGTGCGTCTGAATGTCCCATACTACCATCTTTGGGTCAGCAATTACTGAACAACCTTTGGAAGCCAAGGCCCTAAGGCGTAAAGTGGTCCTAGCTGGCCAAGCAGTGGGAAAGCTTGCCAGAGAGCGATATCAATGTCAAACTGTGTGGTTTTAGCTGGTTAGACTCCAGCAGTTATCCCAACGCACACTCTGGGGTCCTCAAGCCTTGGGTCCTGCCAACCTGCTCCTAACATTTTCAGGAATTAGGTAAGCAGGATGCATCCCTCCAGGGAGAGAATGCGCATTCCATTACAATAAATATCTCTGGAATTTTTATGTGAAGGTGGGATGCATGAAACTCAGTTTGGTTTGGATACTCATAAGCCCGGTGAAGGGGTTCCACATGTGTCAAACACCCAGCTGACCCCCCCAAAAATGTCAACCTTTCCTTGTTTAAAACTATGCTCAGAGTCTACAGGGCAGTTTGTCATGCAAAGGTGGGAGCCATATTGCCTTGCACTGCATGGTCCTGCAAACAACCAGGAGATCAATGACCAATTTATCTGGAGGCTGAGTCATCCTGGGCAGGAGGAGAAACTCTTCTCAATTTGAATAGCACCCGGGATCTTTAATATCTACTTCAATGTCCTCCCGACGTGAATGGCGCTATACAAATGTAATTTTGTATGGTACAATTGAAGAGCAAGCAGACTCACTTTAACGTCTCATCCGAAGCCTGGCGCTATCATTCTGTTCAATGCAATTCACCTGTAAACCTCACAGTCACCACACTTTACAGTGTAAGCACTTTGAAACGTCCTCTCGGCGTGAAAGGCGCTGCAGTAAATGCAAGGATTATTATTGTAACTTTTTTTGCTGTAGATCCCATTATTTATTATATGACGGTACATGCTGCAGTGGTCAACTTTTGCGTCTGAAATGATGAGAGGGACTTTCTGCAGTCTTTGAAGTGTGGTATTGAATAGAGACAAAGGAATAGGGGAACAAAGGGATATACAAAAGGGGGTTAGAAGGGTGTGATTCGTAGCAAGTATAATCACCGACACGGACTAGTTGTCTTATTTCTGTGCTGTAACTCTACATGATTAAGTTACTGTGAAGCTGTGAGTCCCTTAATATCACAAGCATGATCAGTTATTTGGACAAAAGCCCTTAATGGTATCCATTAATAAAAAATATTATCCCACTGCTGGTATATATTATGCAGTTAATAGCATAACAGTGCGGTGTGCTGTTGTGTTTTTCTAAATTAATATCTTCATTTGAGCTGTAGGTTTAAATGATGATGGGACATGTCAATGCGTTCCATTCCAACCTATTAAGCAGCTTGTAAGTGGAATTCCAACCGAGCAAAATGTCCTGCAATCAAATCCTGTCTCTGAAATAATTTAACTTGGCAGGTGCATAAATATCTGTTCCGTTGATTAGATCATTTAGATGTGCATTTCACAGCCAGAAATCCATCTTTAATTGAGACCATGTTGAATCTAATTGGGATATTCTTCATTGCCTGGTTGAACCATTAAAGGGACTGATTGCAACAAGCGTTCCAAACTTAATTCACTTGTTCCTTTCGTATCTGCTGCCCTCAATTAACTACCATGTCTATAAAGCATCCTTGAGACCATCAAGAACACCCAACAATAAATAACAATATTACTAATCCTTGCATCTCAAAGCGTGTCACAGGATTTACTGTAAAGTGGAGGGATTGTGTATTTGTTGCAAATGCAACAGCCAATTTGCACACTGCAACATACCACGAGCAACTGGAAAGTCAGTGACCGATTTTTATTGGGGTGATTTTCATTGTCATTGTTTCTTGACGGCTTACTGGAATCAGCTGCTGAGACACTCTAGTTAGGCTGAGTTTTACGAGACGTGTCACCGTGTCATTGTCATAACCTTTCTTCACTTCCTCAACTCTGAAGATCACTGAGAAGCTGGGGACAATCAGGGATCCAATTCTACTAAATATTCCACTTACACTGTCAACTCTCGAGCTAATCAGTTCTGACTCAATAAGATATCTTTGATGCATTGAAGAGGAAGCTAGACTTTTACATGACGGAGAGAGAAATAGATGGAAGGGAGTAATGTGTAGCGGGGAAGACTCTTGCGGAGTATAAACATTGGCACAGATTGGTTGAGCCGTGTGTCTGTTTCCATTCTTTGTAAACTCCCAGTTAAGGTTCATTTATACCTGATATCTGAACCCAGCTCGTCAATATCTCACCTATTCCAAACACTGAAATGAAAACACCCCATGTACAGATTGATCTTTTGACTTGCTTTGCTCCCCGCCGTATTATATGTTGGATACGTAGATGGGAAACAGCAAAACTCTAAACTAGTGGTGGCCAACCTTTATGGTCGCCAAAAAAAACATTTTCCCGATTGAATATTTTCTTGATTAATGCCATAAATCAAAGTAATATTCAATCAAGGAAAATCTGAAACAAGCTACTGGTCAAACACGGACGTGACTCATAACAATACTCAGGGGCGGGGGTTACTTGTGGATGGCCTCACGGGCCTCTTCTGGCCCAAGGGTTGTCCACCAATGCTCTAAATGTACAATAGGCCACACTATTGTTCTGATTAAACTCCAGCAATTACCCCAGTGCACACTCTGGGGCCCCCTTAAATCCTGGCTCTCACTAACCTGTGCCTAATACTCCCTGGAATTAGGTAAACAAAGCACATCCCTCCATTGAGAGAGTGTGCAATCATTCTGGACACAAGGACATTTCCATGTGAAGGTGGCATACACGCGTGGAACTCTGGATTGTTGGAAACTCTTAAGCACGGCAATGGGATTCAGCATGTGTCAGACTTCATTTTAACGGGATGGGCAAGTGTGAAGTATAGGAACAAGAGGTGGAGAATGTCCTGTGAATAAAAGCAGGCTGAGAATTCAATGAGGTTTTAGTGAAAAGAGATTCATTTCTTCATATAAAATTGACCTGATAGGTAGCCTCCCGGCTCAATAACTGCAGCGAGAATTACAACCCCGAACAGTACAGCCCAGTACTGCTGTGATATAATCAATGTAACAAATAGGGGAAAAGGTTTGTCAGGCCCAAAGCTATTTTATCAAATAAATTATATCAGTATTTATTTTGCAGGAACTGAAAGGCCACACTTTCCACTTCTGTTCTTTTATTGTGGCTGTCCATCACAGTCCTTTTGCCTGCTTATTTAACACATGTTTTTGCGTGTCCCAGTCCGCACTTTCTGCCTGGAGCTTTTCAATAATATTTATTGAGCTTCCGGGGGTAGAATGCAATTTTTAAAACATTATATGAACTAATGAAATGCCTCCATACTAATGGAGTCCTGCAGTTCAGTGGTTAGAGCACTCATCTTGCAAGCGAGAGACCTGGGTTTGATTCCCGGGATTAGCAAAACGTTAAGCTTGTTTCCTTACTCCACATGTCTCTGTTTACAGAGCTGTAAGGAGGAACCAGGTTGTTAGCAGATCACTTTTCCGGGGATAATAATTCCTTAAAATAAATTCTCCCCCCCAAAAAAATGATCTTTCAATCCACGACTGTTTGTGGGACGCTGCTGGGTGCAATTGACTGCCGCATTTCGCCCACAAAATATACAGTCAATTCGCTATACAGTAGATTCTGTGAAGCACTTTGAGAACTTCTCGAAGACGTGATAAGACACGATATCAAATGCAATTATTATTATTGTTATTACCTGTACTCTAACCACCCGCCCGAATACTCTACCCCATTATTAAATAATAACCCTTGACTTTGATACCTTTTACATCAGGAAGACTTCTTTCTCCGAGTACCTCACAGGATTCACTGTGAAGTACAGTGCCTGCGTATTTTGTAGGCGAAATGTGACGTGGTTTGGAAATCAGTGTTCTTTACATGAGATACCGTCATGTGTGACAGGAGATAACAGCCGCGATGCAGCACTCACACTCAAACCCTCGCTGTCACCGTGACCTACCTTAGGTCCTGCGTGGATTGTGCTGATGATCAATTTGCAGACGTTTCTAATTTGGCCGCTTCTTACTCAAAAGCAGAGATGCACGCGCTAGCTGATTACTGCTGTGTAATGTATAATAACGTAACAGGATGTCACCAGTGCTACAAAGTGCTGTCCTCTGGTAAGTCATCAGTTTCATTGTTGCCGAGGGTAATGTATGAACAAGCCACTTATCTAATTAGGCCTCAACTCTCGTGTCAGAGCCTGTAGTGTATCCTCGAGGATAGATTCCTATTGGAACATACATGCAATCGCACTTCAAGAATATAATTGAGCCTAACTTTCAGCAAACAATGGGAAGCCGTAACTGTACATTACACTTGCCTCAACAGACTGCCTGGTGAGGCAGCTCGTTCATAATAATCTTTATATTTGATACACAGCCTTTCACGTCAGGAGGATGGTTGAAACTGCTTCACATGGCAGCCATGAAGTCAACGGCCAATTTTTATCTGGTGGATTGTTGGCCAGGCCACTGGAAGAAACTCCCTTCTCTTTTCAAATCACACCACGGGATCTTTAATGTCCATTTGAACAGACAGGACCTCAGTTTTATGTCGTCCAAATGGCCCACTACTGTATCAGCCTAGTTTCAGCCTAGGTTGTGTGAGCTCAATCCCGAAGTGAGGCTTGAACCTCACTAACTTCAGAGGACCTCTATCCTCTGCCTTGCCTTTCCTCCCCCATTTTCAGATCACGCCTGAAGACCTTCCTCTTTGACCGTGCTTATGGTCACCTCCTCCCGGCTCAGTGTCATGCTCCTCCACTGTCAAGCGCTCTGGGACGCTACCCTGCCTGAGGGAAGCTATATATATGCAAGTTGCTGTTGTTGTTGACCTTCTGACTCAGAGGAGAGAGTAAGACCAACTACACCAGGCTGCCACACTGCGTCGTTAGAGCGTTGAATAAGTTTTTTTTTGGAAGGTTCCATCCGATTCTTTGTCAGGAGGGACTTTTACAGCTTAAGATAAGGAATATGGTAATGAACAGTTTGCCCTTGCTGTTAAAAGTGGGATGTGGAAAGTCTAATTGCAAGGCCTTGTCATGCGATCAGTGCCGCAGTTCACTGCGCAACAACAAGCCGAGGCTTTTTAATAAGGAACGCATTAATGTTGAAAGTTTGCTGCTGTCTGGGATGGCTTTGATCAGATCCACTCAGTGCGCCTGGCTCTCAGCTGCGTCACCGTGGTGTGCCTGTGGTTTGTTTAATACACATGACAAATCTCACAAGGTTTTTTCAGTGAAATTCACTTTAGGAATGTTTCTATAGAAACAAGTTTTGACTTTTCTCATCACCAAACGGGATTTCATTGTCATTTCACATTATCAAGCCATCAGTTCTGAAATCTCTTCCTCACAGTGGCACAATTTCAAATTGACATGATAATAATGGAGTAATCTTTACAAATGATATAGCACCTTGTTGGGACATCGTAGGATTTTACTGTAAAGTGTAGTGACTGTGTATTTTGTAGGCGAACACACCAGTTCATTTCCACACAGCAATGTCCTTCAAGCACAAGGGAATGATCAATTTTTGGGTGGGAGATATTGTTGGCCAGAACACCAGTAAGAATCTCTCTTCTCTTTTAAAGTAGTGCCACAGAATCTTTAACATCCACTGCACAGGAACAACCTCAGTTTAAGGTCACATGTAAAGGACGACACCTCTGACAATGCAGCACTACCCCAACACTGTATTGCACCGTCAGCCCAGAGTATATGAGTTCAAAGTCCCTATGGGGGGGCTTGACATCAATGGTGAGTGTGTTACCGGCTGAGCCAGACTGACATCGCATAGATCTCTTTCTGAATAAAAGGCTATTCAGTCCATCAGATCTGTGCCACGATAATTTTTATTACTTTGACCATTTTTTTTGGCATTAATACAACTCGCGAGCTCTTTCCACATATCCCTTTCATACCCCTCAGTCTTTCTTTACAGCTCAGATGTGTCTCAATTACTGTTTTAAATTCCTCCAATTTATTCTGCTTATAAACCTGAAGCTATATCCCCTTTCCACCAATTCCCTTATTTATGCTGTCGTCTCCATTCAGAATCTTAAAGACCTCGATCATACCCCTTGTGAAACTCTTCTGCTCCAGTGATAAAAGGCAGGGCTAAATTTAGCTCAGTCTCTTCATATGTACATTGTCTTATCCCTGTGAAACTATGCTAATAAGGTGAGAGCGGCAGTTAGGAATCTAATCTAACTTAAACTGAAAGACGTCACGAATGATGGAGCAGGTTCTGCATTTTTTGGGGGGACTGCGTGTGTGCATGTGTGTTATGCATATCTTGCATTGTGTGTTGCATGTCTTGTGTTACATGTCTTGTGTGTTGTGTTTAGTGCTCTGGGATGCTACGTGTGAGGGGCACTATGTAAATACAAGTTGTTGTTGTTTTGTGGCCGCGTGTTGTGTACATGTGTACTGCGTGCACATATTTTGTATGTGTGCATGCATGCTGAGTGTGTGCACATGTGTTGTGCATTATGTCTGGGAATGGAGGTTGTCTGTCTGGATGTCCACATATTGGCCACACTTCCAGCTCACGTGCAGCAAACAGAAGCTTGGATGTTGATGTGTGCGTATGTGCCAAAGCACGGAGTGTCAGAGTGAGGTCTGATAACCAGCACCTGCTTGTTCCAAACAACAATTAATTTGTAGATGAAGGAGATGGTTGTGGAACTGGGTGATAATTGCCTTTCAGCACAACCTGCATTTGTTTATCATCCTATCCTTTTGCAATATCATGCTATCATGCCACCTTGGTAACTTGGTACAGTGACATTTGTTTTATCTGAGCCAGCTTGTGTTATGGCGTTTTAACTTAAGAGAACAATTTTGGGGTACAATTGCTGTTCAGTGTTATACCCAGTGCTTTTGGTGATTCACAGCGATGAGGGGAAATCTCATATTGCCAAATGCCGTGTGAGGCCATTGAACAACTTTTGTTACCCCAGTACGTTGTTCACTGAAATTAATTCCCTCTCAAAAGTGTTCAGAGATGAAACAGAGAGAAACGGTAATTTCTATTCCCAGAATGAGAGTGGTTGAGGCCATTTGAAAAACCGCTTGATGCTCTGATGGGAAGATGGAAAGGTTGGGTATTCGAGGAAGATGAGATCAGATACATTTCCTGAGAAATCGCAATTCCAGCAAAGTGAAAGAGGTTTAACTTGAGATTGAATCATTGGACAATGAAATAGAGAGGAGAGGTGGTTAGAACTAACACCTCAGCTAGTTCCCAGCATTGCCTATGCTGCATGTTCACCTGCTGTCATGCATTGTGTGCCGGCCTGCCTCAGTCAGTAGCATCCTTATGTTTAAATCAGAAGCTTGTTGGTTCAAGCCCCACATCAGGATCTTGAGCTCATACATACTAGGCTGACATTCCAGTGCAATGCTGGGAGCATTGAATTGTCAGGGGTGCCATCTTTTGGATGAGCCATTAAACCGAGGCCCCGTCTGCCTGTTCAGGTGGACATTAATGACCTCACGGGACTATTCAAAAAGAAAAGGGAGTTTCTCCTGGTGTCCTGGCCAACAATCCCCCCCAGATAAAAGTTGTCATTCGCTACATGGATGTTTGTGGAACGTCATTGTGGGCAAATTGGCTGCCATGTTTACACGTACAGAAAATCCTGTGAAACGCTTTGAGACATTCTCCTGCCGTGAAAAGTGCAATATTAAATGTAAGGATTTATCATTAAGTATCATTGTCATGCGTTAACAGTCAACCATAACCTAACGCTGTCAATTCTGGGTTGATGTATTTGTAGAAGTGAATTCCGCCACACACGCGAGTCATAATGAAATGAGGAAGAAATGTATTTGAAAAATGCCATGTAAAGAGCTGCTGAGTAATACCTTCTATTGGAACATTTTATAGGATATTTAATGCTCTTCTGTCTGTGCTCTGGATATCGGCTGCGGTTTATGTGGTTATCTCTGTTTGTGGTCTGCTTTGAAAATAATGAACATTTCATTCCTTAACAAGAACAACAACAAATCTCATTTATATAGCGCCTTTCATGTTGAAAGGATGTCCCAAGCTGCTGGACAATGAAGGATTTTGCACCTGATTCTGGTTGGAATCCAGAGGGGTGAGGTGTAGGGGGGTGGAAAGGTGGCTGAAGGCACAGACAAAGAGGAAGGTTTAAGACGGGGCTTGAAGGAGGCAAGGGAGGGGGCTCGGCAGAGGGATTCCAGGATGGAGGTCCAGAGGGAGCGGGTAGAAGAGCTGAAGGCCCGTCTGCCCATGATGGGATGGGCATTGGATGACAACAACAACTTGCATTTATATAGCACCCTTCACAGGGGGTAGCAACATGGAGCAGGCCAGTGATCACCGAGTAGAGAGTGACTGGACTCGATGGTACGGTGTGAATATATAAGAGAAGGGAATTGGGAAGAGAAGCGAAGAGAAGAGACAAAATAAAGTGCTGTTAAAGTGCCAGATTTTGCTTTGTTCTTGGATCTTTTGTGTTCCATCAATAATAGATAATAGCAATTCATTAAATAATTTGGCAAAGTGGCCTCAGCTTTCAATTATAACACAGCATCTGCAGTACTTTGCCTTCAGCTTTCAATTGTTTTTCATATGGAATTCATTATTCAAATTTGTATAACAGTTTATATGAAGAGCTACGCAAAGGGAATGTTTTATCCTTACAGTGAGTATGAGAATAAATAATATAATAATCCTCACATTTCATATCACACCTTTCATATCAGGAGAATGTTTCAAAGCGCTTCACACAATTCACTGTAAAGTAATGTGACTGTCTGTGCATTTGTAGGTAGGTGAACGCAGCAGCCAATTTGAACGTAGCAATGTTCCACAAACAGCCATTATGTGACTGACAAATTTTATCTGTAGGATTGTTGGGCAGGAGACAAGGAGAAACTCCTTTCTCTTTTTGAATAGCACCACAGGATCTTTAACATCAACCAGAACAAACAGACGGTTTAACATTTAATCCAAAGGACAGATGCGAATGTTCGGCTTGGCATCCTTGATGTGGTTACCATGCAAATCAAAAAAAATCCATTGAGTGAAAAATATGACTTGCCATGTCACATATTTTACTCCAATGAATGAGATAACATTTTTTTGAGTTTGTTCCCTTAGTACCTAATTTGTTCTCGATGCTTAGAAAACGTGAATTGAATTTGGATTTGGAGAGGAGAGTTTTGTTTTCCGTGTTTGTCCTAAAGATCCGACTGTAATAAAACCGAGGATCGCACCAGCCCTGAGCAGCACAATCCAGGGATGTGACTGACCAGAATAGCGATGCAACTTGATTCCTGATCTTTGCTGTAATTAATGAAAAGGTGATGGGAATTATTAATTGGCTTTGTAACGGGGAAGGATTAAACCTGAGTAGATTATGTTCCCCAGATTTAAGAGAAAGCTCATTAAAATGGTACAGTCATCTATTTGACATGACTGAGATTGTCAGATTGGATGGTCACCTCAGCCAAATGGAACGAGCTGACAGTCGCCCAGCTAACCTGCTGTTCGGAGCCTGACATGTTATAGTGGAGCTGTCGTTAAGGGTGCATTGGGTTTTCTGGCGGAAGGACTTTTACAATCAATAAGACAAAATCAGAATTCCAGCTTTGTTTCCTAACGATTGGTTCCTGTGGCTACATCATTCACCTCGAGCCTCTGTATCGTTCTGGTATTGTTTCAAGGAACAGGGAAAAGTTAATCGTCCAATTATTAAAACAACTGCTGTACTGAACTTTTGTTGGTCACATCAGGGCTCTCTTTTGCTTCCACTCTTTTGTCTTCCTCCCCCATTCCCTTTGCCTCACTCCCTCCTTCAAGGTATGTCTCAAGACCCTCCTCTTCAACCATGCCTTCTGCCACTGTTCTACCCTCCCTCTCCCTGCCCTCCACCCTCCCCCTGCTCAGGTCCAAATCCCTGACTGTCCAGTGCCTTGGGACATCCTCCAAACGTAAAAATTGCCATACAAATGTAATTTTGTATTCTATTGTATTCTACTTAAACAGCAAATCAGTTGGTGGTCAGTTTGGTGCATACCACCGGTGTGAATGCTTTGTACCTTATAAGGATCAGGAGATTTGCCATCCGATGGCCAGGGTTGAATGTTGTTCCTGGTAAAAACAGATTACTTGCGGTGAATTGGAAGGACTGGTCTTTCTGTAGGAGTCTGCCTTTTGTAGGTGTTTGCCTACAAAATACACAGTTACTACACTTTACAGTGAATCCAGTGAAGTGCTTTGAGACATCTTCCTGATGTGAAAGGTGCTGTATCAAACGCAACGATTAATATGATTTTTTTCTTGCCGATACCTGCTATTATTTCCAACACCTCCGTGATTATTAATAATAATAATCTTTGTATTTGACATAGTGCCTTATCAGGTCATTGAGACGTCTCAAAGTACTTCACAAAATATACCGTAAAGTGAATTAACTGTATATTTTGTGAGCAAAACATAATTAACTTCCATTGACCGTGCTTTCAGTCATCTTTCCTCTCCCCATCCCCAATAGCTCCCACCCCCAGCTCAGGTGCACAGCCAGTATTTTAAACACCTTGGGATGTCCTTGCAATGTGAACAATGCTGTAAGTGTAAATTTGTGTTGTATTGAATGACTGACAGGACTGTGCGAGACCTCCCAGAACAGGGTCTCAGAGTATCAGTGTCTCAAACCATTAGCTTCATCAACGTGTAGTAATTGGATATCATTTCACACGCTACTTCATTTTGTTTTCGGTGTCTACACAGCACAATTGGCCATTGGGGACAAAAATTCAAGACTGAATCTGACCTTCAGTTCCCATTTAAGAAGTAGTTACACTCTGAACAGTTTTCAACAACCATCATGTCCTGGCTGTTCAGTATTTTGTTGAAAACCAAAGTGCTTGTGGCATCATTGTGAAGGATGTGGGAAATAAATAACATATGTCTTAATCTGCCTAAATTTACAATGGGTCAATGATTCTCCCTTCCAGAACAAGGAGGCGCAATCTTAACATGAGAGCTAAGCCATTTGGGGAGTGAAATTAGGAGGCAGTTTTTCACGCAAAACGTAGTGGAGGCTCTCCTGATTCGCTCCCGTCAGCGCCTCCTCACCTCAGGCGCTGATGGCATCACCATCCATGGTTGACCACTCCACCTTGCTAATCCAGTCCGGAACCTTGGAGTCTTGTTTGACCTTCAACTATCCTTTCTACTCCACATCTGCGCCATGACTCACTCTGCCTTCCCCACCTCTGTAATGTAGCCTGGCTCTGACACTGTCTCACACCGCAGGCCTCTGAAACCCTCACACACGCATTCATTACATCGAGGCTCAGCTATGCAAACTCCCTGCTTGTCGGCCCCCAACTGCTTCCCTCCACAGGCGGCAGATCATCCAGAACTCTGCAGCCCGTGTCCTCTCCCACACTAGGCTCCAGGACCCTATCACCCCCATCCTCACCCAACTCCACTGAATTCCCATCACACAGGATACAGTTCAAGATCCTGGTCCTCACCTTCAAAGCCCTCCACAGTCTTATTCCTCCCGACCTCTGCGACCTCCTAACCCCCTACCATCCTGTTCGCTCCCTCTGCTCAGCGGGCTCTGACCTGCTTCATGTCCCCCGCCTTGCTCACCCCACTATTGGCGGATGGGCCTTCCGCCACTTTGCCCCCACCCTCTGGAACTCCATCCTGCAGTCCGTCCGCCTTGCCCCCTCCCTCGCCACCTTCAAGACCCATCTCAAGACCCTCCTCTTCGACCTTGCTTTCGATCTTCCTGCTCCCCCCCTGCCCTCCACCACCCCGAACCCCAGCTCGGGCCCGTGACTCTGTCGGTCCAGCACTTTGGAATGTCCTCCCAATATGAAAGGCCTATACAAATCTAATTTTGTTGTTGTTGGAAATCTGGAACTCTCTCCCCCAGAAGGCTGTGGTGCCTGACCCATTCATATTTTCAAGACTGAGATGGATAGATATTTGTTAGGTCAGCGTTTTAAGTGATACAGGGCAGGTCGGGGTAACTGGACTTGAGGTACAGTTCAGCTATGATTTATAGAATTGCAGAACAGGCTTGAGGGACTGAATGGCCTACTCCTGTTTCTATGTAATGATTTGATTTGCCCTTAAATGTTCAGCTGTTACCAATGTTTTGGCTCAGTTGGTTTTAACTCCAATGATGATATTAGAAATCACACATTAACCTTTTTAGACCAAATTGGGTGGGATGTGAGGAGAACAGACCTGGGTAAAATGTTTGCTAATCTTTCTAACAGTCTGGAAAATGATTTCTTTTTGAATTCTTTTTATTCAAATCCAAGATTTACTCCCTTTTATGCTGATTCGACAACAGGAGGGATAAACAGCATGTAACACGCTTTGCCAGTAACGCACTAGAGATTAAATGCCTGCTGTGAGACCGTGACCATGTCACTGACTGTGACATGCAGGAGAGTCACCCAGCTCCTGACACTGACAACCAGCAGCATAACAGGGGAGAGGGGGAGAAATGTGTTTACACAGAGAGCTGTTACGGTCTGGAATGCACTGCCTGATGGGGGTGGAAGCAGATTTAATAACAACTTTCAAAAGGGAATTGTACAGGTACTTGAAACGGAAACGTTTGCAAGGATATAGGGAAAGAGCAGGGCAGTGGGACTGATTGGGTAGCTCTTCCAAAGAGCCAGCACAGGAACGAATGGCCTCCTTCTGTGCTATAATGGAGTCCTGTAGCTCAGGGGTTAGAGCACTCGCTTTGCAAGTGAGAGACCTGAGTTCAATTCCAGGCAGAGGGCGAAACCTTGGGCAAGTTTCCTTACTCCACACAGAGCCTAATAATAATCCCTCCAAAGCCAAAACCAATAATAAATTGGTCATTTTCAATCTACGACTGTTTGTGGGACATTGCTGTGCGCAATTGGCTGCCGCGTTCGCCCACAAATATACAGTCAATTCACTTTACAGTATATTCTGTGAAGCGCTTTGGGACGTTTTCCCGACGTGAAAAGTGCTATATCAAATGCAAGGATTATTATTATTATTATAATGTTCTGTGATTCTATATCACCAGTTCAAGGGCAGAAAACCTTCAATGGGATTGAAAAAGTAAACCCAGATTGATGTTTTAGGCTGCACCAAGACTATAGAGCAAGAGGACACCGGTTTAGATTTGCAAAGGGCAATTTTAAGCCAGACACTGGGAAGGTTTTCTTTTCTCAAAGGGTATTAATGAATGGGAGAGGTGGCCAGGAAGGATAGTTGAGGCCAGGACACTGCGACTCGTTTAGAAACAGCTTTATGGTGATGCAGGAATGATAGGGTAGATGTTCAGGAAGGATGAGATTAGATGGCCCAAAGGCCTTCTTCACTTGAACCAAACTTGTGATAAGCTTACTAACTGTCAGTGCCAGTTGTTGAAGGCTGAATGGTGTGAGACTTTGCTTAATAGTTGGAGAATGCATTGTTTTGTCACAGGTGGGGAGTTGCGTTGATTTGCACAATAGAGAAAGGACACCCTATGCTCCAGGGGGGGAAAACCCAGAATATGATGGTCCGAGGAGATCACAAGGCTAGTCACGGTGAGTGGTAGAGATGTGTCACTCTGTCAAAATCAGGGCAAACATTGGGAATAATGCATGGGAGGTATTCCCCCTGTGGATGTGAGTGTGAGGCACAGTGTCACAATGTCAAAGAAATCAATGGGGAGTGGGATAATTATCACTTCACACATGGCATTTTCAGCCCGTTAAATTGAGTTGTTTTATGTTTTATGGCTGATTATTATCCTTTCCTGAACCGTGCAGGTAAACAAAGGTTCATAAGTTGAGAGGCATGAGCTACGAGTGATGATCAGATTAGGTAGGGCTCTTCAGCCTTAAAAAGAGACGTCTCACAGGGAGGGCCTTGTAGAGGTGTATAAAATTCTTCATGGGATTGAGAAACTACAATCAGAATCATATGTTCAGATATGGCAAGGCAGCACGGCGAGAGACCACAGGTTCCAGGTCACAAAGGGCAGGTTCAGAAAAGAAACCAGAAAGTTTTCCGACACAATATACTGTCTCTACACTACACATACAACAAATCTTCCTGATGTAAAAGGCACTATATCAAATGCAAAAGCATGGAGTCCTGTAGTGTAGTGGTTAGTGTGCTCGCCTCGCAAGCGAGAGGACCTGGGTTCGATTCCTGGGCAAGGCAAAACCTTAGACAAATTTCCTTACTTTACATGCCTTTGTTACCTAGCAGTAAGTAAGGACCTGTTAGTTAGTTACTTGGGAGATCGTTTTCCGGGGGTAATAATCTCTCCAAAAATAAATAAATTTGGTTTCTCAATACATGACTGTTTGTGGGACACTGGTGTGCACAATTGGCTGCTGCTTTTCGCCCATAAAATACAGTCAATCCACTTTACAATATATTCTGTGAAGCGCTTTGAGAAGCCTCAATGGTGTGATAAGGCGCTATATCAAATGTTATTATTATTATCATTGTAAATGTTACAGATCAACATGACCAAATTAATGGCAAAACAGGCTGAATGGGCTGAGTGGCCTTCCTCCTGTTCCTGTATAAAAATGGAATTATATTTTAAAAGTTATTGATCACAACAGAATGCATAGACAAAGCCGGATTTGACTTGGTGGTTGATAAGCGATAACGGAGAGAGTTTTGCTGCTCTGCTCAATTAAACCCGCCATTGAATGTTTAATTATCAGATGAGAAGAAACAGATAATTTTCCTTCTGTATCTGTGCCTCTCTTTACAATGCGATTCGCCGCTACTGTCAGCAAACGCTGAGGTATTACTGACCATTAACAGTAGCAGCTAATTACATGTAATACATGGAAACGTGAGCATGTTACAATTCCTGGCTGGTGTCGATGGCTGATTGTGACCAACCTCTAATCCCATTCCCTGCTCACTCCAATCATGTCTGGTCTGGTGCTCGCTCCTCTACTGGAGGGCTCTACTCTAACCCCATTCTCTGTTCTTTCCCCATGGTGTTTGTGCTGGTGCTCGCTCCCCCCTCAAGTTTTCTACTCTAATCCCATTCCAGTGTGCTCTTCCCATCAGATCTGTGTTGGTCAATGAGGTGTTCTCGAAAAAGCCCAAATAAGTTGGGAGGTCCTCTCTATGTGAAAGACGCTACACAAATGTCATTTTGTTGTTGTTGTATCAATGATTGGGTCAGGACACTCACTTGATTGCGGTTGATTGCTGTTTTGTGTCAAGTTGCTTAAAACAGAAATAACTATAATAATCTGTGTGGTTACAAAGTGCAAAAGTCTCAGAAACATGGAGCTGTTTAATGATGTGATGTTTGGTGGGTTTCCGATTCTCTCTGGTTTCCTCCCAGTGAACTGTTGGCCGTCGCCACGTTTCAGTGTCTGGCCTTTGTGTATGTCCCGTCCTGTCGTGCTCATCCCTGAAATTTTAACAAAAGGAAGGGACGTCCTTGTTGATAAGGTCGAGGTGTGGGTGAGGCCTGTTGTTTCGCACACCTGAAGCTTCATGCTGGGCCACAGTGTGCAAAGCAGCACGAAGACAATCAGGTAATTAGTTTCGCAGCTGAGGGTGTCAGCACTGGAGAGGGGTCTCTGCGTGGCTGACAAAGCTTAGAGGAAGCACATGGAGAGCAGTGCGACACAGAGCACATATCAATACTGAGCGCACATTGACACGGAGCACACACTACACACTGCACACACTGACACACAGCATACACTGCACACACTGCACACAGCACACACTGATACACAGCACACCCCAACACGGAGCACACACTGCACACAGCACACACTGACACACAGCACACACTGCACACAGCACACACTACATGGCGCCCAAGTGAACCACAGAGCTGTGGTGAATTGTGTGTGCGGTGGAACATCCTGTGATATGTGAGCTTGAGACACTGACATGTGTGTGTATGTGTGCATATATATGTGTGTGTGTACATGTGTGTGTGTAAGCACATGAGTGTGCATGGCGGCCGGGTATACGTTACAGTAAAATTGTGATACCGTGGACTTCCTGAAAGCCCTGCTATTGTCAGTTATTTTGTGAAATGACTATTTGACTGAAATCACTGAAATTAGGAGTGAAATGACTAGTGATCATTTCATCCTATCGATAACCTTGTCTCTTGTTAGCTTTACCAACAAATAAATAACACATGATGAAAATCACTATGTTATCCACCATCAAACTTCATGTGACATTTCTTTCACCGTTGAAGAATTTCACTCGAAAAATGTATTTACTGAAGAAAGCATTGGATTTGCCATGTCCATGAGAACAATTTAAACAGGTTAGAGTATTAGAGTCAAATGTTCAAGTGTTAGCAAAAGTGAGGCTTCCTTGAGATCCGGAGATACATTTCAGCTTTGCTTTGAAGCACTTACAAATGTTGGTCTGACATTTCTTCTGACAGTTACACTTTGTAAAGTCTTGTCCAGCACAAGCAGACTGTGCAATGACAGCTTCACAGAGACAGTCACTTCTACAGTGTACTCAGGAGGCATAGGGAAAGAAAAAAAGGAGGGGGCTGGGGAGAGTGGCAATATTGTTGAAAGACACGGTTACGGCCCGGGAAAGGGATGATGTGCTAGAGGGTCCGAAAACAGAATCTATTTGGTTAGAGTTAAGGAACAGAAAAGCAGCTGTTACTCTCTTAGATTTATACTATAGACCACCAAATAGTGGGAAATGTTACCTCCCTGTACAAAAAGGGACAGAAGGATAAATCCAGGAACTTATGTCGTAGTGGGGAAACATCTGGAGACTACAATCTGGGACAAAATAAATTTTCACTTGGTAGCCAGAAAAATATGGGTTAATAAAGGACAGTCAACACAGATTTGTTAAAGCTAAATCATGATAGAGTTTTTTGATGGAGTAACGGAGAGGGTGGATGAAGGTAGTGCAGTTGATGTAGTTTATATGGATTTTTAAAAGATAAAGTGCTGCATAAGAGACCTGTAAGCAAAATAGAAACCCACGATATTAAAGGAACAGTGGCAGCGGATACAGAACTGGTTGGGAGACAGAAAGCAGAGAGTGTTGGTGAACAGTTGTTTTCCTGACTGGAGAGAAGTGTGTAGTGGTGTTCCCCAGGGGTCGGCATTGGAGCCACTGCTGTTTTTGTGTAGCTCAGTGTTTAGAGCACTCGCCTCACAAGCGAGAGACCTGGGTTCAATTCCCGGCAGGGCGAAACCTTGGGCAAGTTTCATTACTCCACGCGCCTAATAATAATCCCTCAAGAAAAAAACCCAATAATAAATTGGTCACTTCAATCCACGACTGTTTGTGGGACACTGCTGTGCACAATTAGCTGCCGCGTTTCGCCTACAAATATACAGTCAATTCACTTTACAGCAAATTCTGTGAAGCGCTTTGAGACATCGAGAAGACGTGAAAAGCGCTATATCAATTGCAAGGATTATTATTATTATCTATATAAATGAATCGGACTTGGGTATAGGGAGTACAATTTCCAAGTTTGCAGATGATACAAAGCCAGGAAAAGTAGTGAACAGTGAGGAGGATAGTAACAGACTGCAAATGGACATAGACAGACTGGTAACGTGGGCAGACACGGGCAGATGAAGTTTAATGTGGAGAAATGCGAAGTGATGCATTTTTGGAGGAAGAATAAGGAGAGGCAATATACGCTGATGGGACAATCTTAAAGGGGGTGAAGGGAAAGAGAGACCTGGGGGTCATATAAGGAAATCTTTGCAGGTGGCAGGACAGGGAGCTTTATAGCTTTAAAAAAGCATCCGGGATACTGGGCTTTATAAATAGACGCACAGAGTACACGAGTCAGGAAGTTATGATGAACCTTTATATAAAACACTGGTTAGGCCTCAGCTCGAGACTGGGTTCAGTTCTGGGCCCCACACTTTAGGAAGGATGTCAAGGCATTGGAGAGGATGCAAATGAGATTTCCCAGGATGGCACCAGGAATGAGGGGCTTCAGTTATCAGGAGAGGTAGAGAAGTGAGGATTATTCTCCTTGGAGCAGAGAAGGTTAAGAAGAGACTTGATAGAAGTTTTCAAAATGATGAGGTGATTCGATAGGTGAACAGGAGAAACTATTCCCACTGGCGGGTGGGTCGGTGACCCGAGGACACTGATTTAAAATAGTTGAATGCATTGCCTGAAAGGCTGGTGGAAGCCGATTCGATAATAACTTTTAAGAGTGAAGTAAATAATTATTTGGGGAGGACAAGTTTGCAGAGCTATGGGGAGAGAGCGGGGGAGTGGGGTTGAACTGGATATCTCTTTTCAAAGAGCCGACACAGACACGATGGGCCGAATGGCCTCTTTCTGTGCTGTATAATTCTATGATTCTATGATTCACCTGGTTGACACAGGTCTCTGTTGACAATCGTTGTGGGCAGAGGTCAAATTGGTTTGTGGAGTAGTGACCCCTCTTCACTGCTATCCTGTACTGGTCAGTGTCTAAATCTCTGTTGATGATGAGACCAAGGATGTTCCTGGAATCCCTTCTACCCCTGTCCGACTCCGGCCAGCCCACTCTGCTTCACCATCCTCTCTGCTTGGACTACTGGTGTCATATGTGCAGCAGCTCTCCACTTTCTGAGCTGGGCCGTGCGATCTTCCAGGGCCTGTGAAATAATATTCAGTACAGGAAACTCGCTGGACATCTCTATCGTCGAGGACAAGGAGGCGACAGGGCCGAGCTGTGCCACTGGAGGCTGGAGAAACATATGCACAGGTTGTGGGCTGGTTGTCAGCTGGTACTTGTGGCACATTACCAGCAAGAACAGCCAGGAGATCGAGCTCACTTTCCAATGTAGAAATCATCTCTGTTGGCAGCGATGAAGATGTTAGGCCAACACGAGCCTCATTGCTAAACATAGCAGCATAAGGAAAGCAATTTATTCCTGAACGGTGAGCAGAGTTCTTTCAGAACTGCACACATTTAATGCCGACTGTCCAATCCTGTGTCATGTTGTCTGATCTGATAGCCAGGCTACTAATATGTCCTTGATGTCACAGTTGGCTCGTTTAACAGAACCTTGACATTGTGGGTGGCGAGACTTGCCGTGAGCTAAAGTGAGGTTTGGCTACACCTGCTTTAGCTCAGCGATGACCTGGGCTGTAAATTGGGAACCATTCTCACCCCGGAGAATGGCAGAGGCACCAAGGAGGAGGACGATATCCATGAGCTGAAAGGCTACTTGTGCAGCAAGCTTAGTTGTGAGAGGCCTCAGTACGCAGACCTTGGTGAGAAGGTCCTGCTGCACCATAACCCACATGAGGTTTGAGGGTGACATAGACTGCGTATCAATGAGATCAACTTGACCCCTGGATGCAACTTCTTTAGTGAGAATGGGACGCACAACAACCCCCTTTGTCATAGGCCTCTTCATCTTCTTCTGACATTCTTCACACACAGTTTAGTTCATAAAAATCAAGCAATCGTAGAATTTCACAGCACAGAAGAAGGCCATCGGCTCATAGTATCGGTGCCGGATTTCTGGAAGACCTAGCCAATCAGTCTCTCTCCCGCTCTTTCCCCACATCTTTGCAATTTTTTTCTCTTCAACTACCTGTCCAATTCCTTTTTGAAAGTTGTTATTGAATCTGCTTCCACTACCCTTTCAGGCAGTGCTTTCCAGACCGTAACAATTCTCTGTATCAAAGAATTTCTCCTCATCTCTCCTTTGGTTCTTTTGGCAATTATCTAGTTCTAGGATTTTGGTCGTGTTGTTGGCGTAATTGTATTGTAGTGATCATGATGCCCCATGGCCATTCATGATTCACGAAATCCCTGAGATTTTCAGTAAAAACTTTACTTTAATATATATATATACATATATGTGTGGGGGGGCTGTGAATGTGTATGTGTGGGGAGGGGGGTGGGGATGTATGTGTGGGGGGGGTGGGATGTCTGTATGTATGTGTATGTGTGTATACATGTTTGTGCGTGTGTGAGTATGAGTGTGGGTGCGTGTGTGTGCGTGTCCGGTCACTATACCTGATGTTTGTGCAGTAATAATCCGCGCTGTGCGAGAGAACGGTAAAGCTGATTGCAACAGTTGATTTGAACACCTCATCCCTCAGCGTGACCCACATCTCCTTATTGTTGGTTGTGACTAAAATCACAGCCTCGTCTTCAAAACCTTTGGCTGTATTAATAGCTCGTTCATATAAAGGTGAGACAAAGGCGCAACATGCTGCCTTCCAACAGCAGCAGATGGTTCCTACAATAGGAAGCTGTTTAAGTGTCAGCAAGGTAATCAAGTTTGCTAAGTACTTCAGCATAATGTGGTGCTGTTTGCTTTCACAGGCGGCTGAGCCTTGGAGTGGACGTATTTTCAAGGTCAGTTTCCACCCCCAAAGTGTCAAGTTTCAAGCCAACTCAACAGCTTCCCCCAAACACTTCCACCATGTTCAAACCAAACGCTCAAATAGATTTTTCATCAACACAGCGAGAAAAAAAGGGGGGTTTCGGTCACGACACTTTGCAGCAAAGGTCCGTGAAGCGGTTAGAGACGTCCTCCTGACATGAAGGACGCTGCTTCAGATTGTTAGCAAGGATTGTTATTGCTTGATTAACTGCTCCATAAACATTTGTGCCTCGCCTCTCTACATCTTACCTTCATTGGAAATATCAAAGCTCGAAGAATGCCCAGGACATGGGTGCCCAGTTTGATCAGTGCAGTAAATCTTCTCCTCTTCATTGTAAACCAGATGCTGGAAGTTAACAGTCTTAGTTATAGCCACGATTCCAGCTGTCAAATTCCCCACGAGATACCAGCTCTGGTCTTCACACAGTCTTACCTAATCATCACAGTGACTGTGTTCAGTGTGAAGGTTACTATGGATTCATAGTAATGTTTCCCTGACAAGGTCGGTGGCTACACAAGGATTTTTGGTTAATAATTCTGTACCAGCAGCGCTAGATTTGTTTAATCTAAACAGGACTATAATTTTACACTATTTTTCGTTCAACTGACACAGCCGGGTGGGTGTCTGTGTGATATACATGAAAACTCATCACCATGATCAGCCAGATATCTGACATATGCAGAAATCCATCACTGTGATCATCCGGTATCTGACACAGATTGAAACCCATCACAGTGATTTGACATATGTGGAAACCCAACACCATTGTTTAATAGGATCCAAACTAGATTGAAAGTTCAACATAAATGGAAATTTCCCAGTGTCTGGAATGGAATGTATACCTCTTCACTCACAATACACACTTATCCTGTTAACAACAACTCTTACAAAGCCTCTGTTCTTCCTTATTGTCTGGCCTGAATGAACCATGTCACTGGTTGAAAGATATTTCTCTCGATCTGCTCGGAGATTTTCTGGTTTTCTTTCCCCATTTCCAACATCACCATATCCTCGCTCGGCTGCCCTGGATAGAGTTCAAGTTCCTCGTTCTTGCCTTCAAATCCCTCCAACGTCTCGCCCACCCTACGTCTACAACCTCCTTGAACTACACCTTCACCTCCTTTACTCGACAGGCACCGGCCTGCTTCACGTCTCCTGCCCTATATTCCCCATCATTGGTGGGCAGGCTTCAGTTACTCTGCCCCCGCTCTCTCAAACTCCATCCCGGAGTCCCTCCGACTCTCTCCCTTCCTCATATCATTCAGAGTTTATCTTTGGACCTACCTTTTCGACCATCTTCCCCATCCGCACCACAGCTCGGGGACCAGGCCAGTAAAGCGAGGAGCCTTGAGACGTCCTCGTGACCTGAAAGTCGCTGCAGAAATGTAAACATGTGGTTGCACTGGATCTCTTTGTTCCTTTTTCTACCATCTCCCTCCCCCTGAGCTCAGAGTGTGGGGGGAGTGAGGTGCCAGTGTGGAGCGTTGTGTCAGCTCTCCTGGTGAGAACAGTTCACTTGAAGCTGACTACATAATTTCGGGTGACAGGACCATCTCGGATTATGTCAGGATAACAACAGCAGTTTAAATCCTGCTGCTTTTGATGGGAAAGATGGTGCGCTTCAGCATTTGTATAAATGGTGTTCATGTGTGTGTGTGTGTGGTGAAGGTGTGGTGTGTACAGTAGTATAGGCATGTGCGTGTGTTTTGGAAGTGGTGAGAACGAGATGTATTTGAACGTGTGTGCGTGTGTTTACGAGCATGTGTGTGGGGTGTGTGTGGAGTGTGAGGGACGAGTGTACGTAGGGGTAAGGGTGCGTGCAAGTCTGTGGGCGGGTGGAGGGGGTGGGCTGTGGTGACGGAAGTAAAATGGATGTGACAGATTTGGTTGTGTTTCCACAAGGTCAGAAGAACAAATCAGCTGATCAAAAGTAATTGGTGGCAGTGCGAGGAGACTGATTAAAACTCCAGACAGAGCTGGGAACGAGCACATTTCCACATGTTATGGAGCTCAGTGTTTGATCTCTGACATCTCTCCTCTCATCAGAACGGCGGCAACCGAACTGCAATGGTTTTTAAGACTTTCATTATGCAGCCGGAGGTCACCCTTCACCGTGGCATCTTTATTGTAGTTTCAAACAAATTTGATTTATCGTTTCACCCAATCATGTCTGCTCCCTGCGAAACAGGGGAGTTTTGCAGCAGTAATTGTAGCAATTAAACAACAACACGTTTATGGAGGATTAATCTAATATTCATTAGAATTGCTTCATTCCTAGGATGTGTCTTTGACTCTGATGAAACTTGCAGAGAGGATTGCTTTTGTTTAATTTGGTTTTCATTACTGAGATAAGGCGGAAGAGAGCCACTGCCTCCTCCGTTGTCTGACTGACAATGAGAATGAGAGTACTGATGGCAAGTGACGAGGCCACTGATCAGTTTGCTAAACAGACAACAACAACAAATCACATTTATGCTGCGCTTTTCACGTTGGGAAGATGTCTCAAGGCGCTGGGAGAAATGGGTTGTAGCTGAAAGCTGCCTCTATGGCAGTTGTGGAACTTGATGTTCTACAGGGAAGGAAAAAATGCCAACCCTTACCCCTGTCTTGTGGATCTCTCTTCTGGTCACCTTTCCCGCCCTCCTCCCACCTTCCTCAGCTCTCTCCCCTCCCCAACCCCACAACTTGGGCTCCCAGGCAATGCTTTGAGGGACCCTTTGAATGTGAAAGGAGATGTGTGAGGGTAAAGTTGTTGTTATTGTCTGGCCCACATATGACACTCATAGCCTCTGAGATGCTGAGCCAGCCAAAGGGGGCCATTGCCACCTCTGCCAGCACCCCCTACAGCCCAAGTCAGGAACTGAAGAAATCACCTCCAGACATTCCTTTCCCTACTCCCTATTTGACCTCAAAGGCCCCAAATTTCTCATGGTCTTAGCTGTATGACCTCTGCCGTACAATCTGGCAGTGCATCACTGTGGAGAATATTCTTTTATTCGGTCTTAATTTCTGAAATTAATTTTTTGGAGGGGAAAATAAAGCTGATTCTCAAATTAAAACTAAACATATGATTTTCTTCCCAAATCTCTGCACAGTTGCACATTTTAAGACAATGGTCTTACAGCTAAGATGATGAGTAATTTGGTTTAAGCCTCTAACTTACTAAACTTTACAATAAATCCTGTGAAGTGCCTTGAGACGGGTTCCCTACATGAAAGACATTATATGAAATGCAAGGATTATTTACTTGTTATTTTTATTATAACCAGTGTGGACTCAGAGGATACAGTTCAAGACCCTGGTCCTCACCTTCATGGTCTTGCTCCCCTCTACCCCAGTGACCTCCTAATCCCCTACCAATGTGTCTGCTCCCTGCATTCAGCAGGCTCCGGCCTGCTTCATGTCCCCCCCCTTGCCCACTTTCAGCCTCTCTGCCCCACCCTCTAGAACTGCATCCCACGGTCCTTCTGCCTTGCCTCCTCCCTTGCCTCCTTCAAGATCTGTCTCAAGACCCTCTTCTTTGACCGTGCCTTTGGTCACCCTCCTACCCCTACTGTCCCCGTCCTCCACCCGTCCTGATCCCAACTACCAGCTCGGGTGCGGTTCCCTGACTGTTTAGGCCTTGGAATCTCCTCCTGATGTGAAAGACGCTATACAAATGTAATTTGTTGTAGTTGTTGGACTAGTTGGATTGAATGGCCTGTTCCGGTGTTGCAACAGTAGGTCTATGTCATCAGATATGGGTGGGGGGAGCAAGGCATTGCCATCTTATGATAAATTGAAATCCCATCTCTGCCTGTGCAGGTGGGCATCAAAGATCCCGAGGTAATATTTGGAAAGAGAAGGCAGATTATCCCATTATCCTGACCTCATTCAGTTTGTGGGACGTTGCTGTGCACAATGACTTCCAGTTGCCGACAACCGTACACAATCACTACACTTAAGATAAATCATGTGAAGCATTTTGAGATGACACGAAAAGGACGATATCGAATGTAAGGATTAATATTACCGTTAAGCTCCCGAGAGAACCAATCTCCCTCCCGGGACTCATCAGCCTTGACATCTGCCCAGTAAATTGATCATTGGCCACAGTTCCCCATGTTGATTCATTGCAAGTTTACAATCTCGGTGTCTCCAAGTGGTTCGAGAATTGTCACGTGAGCAGGTTCTGAATAACGGATCCTCATCAGTTTCCTGGTGGTTTCCTGGCCAGGAAGATGAGAAATTCCTGGCTGGGGTTTTTGAAGAGACAACAGCTCTGATACGGTCAGGGATCCATCATAATCTCTTTATTTCAGAGATTTCAGCCGGAGGTGCGTGGGTGCTGGGATGGGAGTACTGTAAAAGGTGCTTTTACAATAGTTCCAACTGACGAGACAGAGAAAACACAAAGAGAATAGCGTTGAGTTTGATTTCATCTCCACAAAGTCCTGTGAATGCCTTCCCTGGGAAGGGTTTGCATGCAAATCCCAGCATAATTTCTTCACCTTTTCCCGGAGCTTCATCTAATCATAGTCTATTATCTTTACAGCATTTCACACACATAGGATTGTTTTAACTCTGAGATGTGTGAGGCTGAGCTGGTATACACCTGTGTGAGGCTGAGCTGATGTACACGTATGTGAGACTGAGCTGGGCACACATGTGTGAGGCTGAGCTGCTGTACACGTGTGTGAGGCTGAGCTGGTGTACATGTGTGTGAGGATGAGCTGCTGTACACGTGTGTGAGGCAGAGCTGATGTACACGTGTGTGAGGCTGAGCTGATGTACACGTGTGTGAGGCTGAGCTGGTGTACACGTATGTGAAACTGAGCTGGGCACACATGTGTGAGGCTGAGCTGCTGTACACGTGTGTGAGGCTGAGCTGGTGTACATGTGTGTGAGGATGAGCTGGGGAACATGTGTGAGCCTGAGCCTGTGCACACGTATGTGAGCTGTGGTACCTGTGTGCACATGTACTCAGGGCTGGCATTCAGATTCCAGTCACCGAGTGACTGAAAGCAAAAAGCCCAGTTTCCCCTGAAGTAGAGCTTCAACTCACAACTCCCTGACACTGAGCCGAGAGTGCTAGCCACTGAGCCAGGCTGACAGCGGAAGATGATAAAGTGGAAATGAATTGTGTTTAAAAAAAAAGAGAAGAGAGGAACAGTACTTGATGGAATCAAGGAGAAAGCTCAGACGAGCTGTCGGGCTGGGAATGTGCGGTTGAGCTTCAGTTTCAAAAGAAATTTGAAACTTGCGACACGTAATTGGCTCATGATAATTATGTAATTGTGAATGATTTTAATATTGTTTGAGAGGGTTATTTACTGCTGAAACTAATTACTGCTGTTGGCGTGGAATGAAACCAAATGGGAGGAGTTTCATTAGATTTAATTTGATTACAAAAAAAATAGTAATTTTACAAGATAGTAATGACTTGAATCAGCCCTCAACTTCCATTAACTCTGATTAAGAAATCCCCCCTTATTTCAGTCTGTGCATTAGAATGTGCGTCACTTAATCAAAATACATTTTCTTTGCCATTTATCTACTTACGGTTTTATCACAAACTGTCGAGTGCTCATTCTTCATATCCATTAGCCCGTTTTTATGCATTTAAGTTCACTTCAGTCTTGTTTGCTCCTGTTACCTGCTCTGCTGTGCTAAGCTCTTGTATTTTGTGGTTAGAGCACTTGCCTCGCAAGCAAGAGGACCTGGATTTGTTTCCCGAGCAAGGCGAAACATTGGGCAGGTTTCCTTACCCCACATGCCTCTGTTTACCAAAATAAGTAGGAACCTGGTGTTAGTCAATTGGCAGATCGCATTTCTGGGAGTCATAATCTCTTCAAAACAAAACAAACAAAAAACATTAATAATTTGGTCACTCAATTCACGACTGTTTGTGGGACACTGATGTGCGCAACTTCAACCAAAGTATACAGTTAATTCACTTTACAGTATGTTCTGTGAAGCGTTTAGAGACATCGCGAAGATATGATTAGGCACTATATCAAATGCAAGGATTCTTATTATTTTATTTCTAATTTTGAATTGAATCATTGAGTTAGCTTCCTTCTCATGCATGTGCTCAGTCCATATGTCATCCTCCTGTCAGTTCGCCTAATACCTATTGACCTGAACACAAAAATAACAAGAAGTTCAGATGAAGAAAACGATTCAGCCCATCTGATCCCATCCCTCCAGAATCGCCAAACTATCCATCCCTCCATCACAGCATCACGCTGTTTCTTAAATGATTCTCAGTGTCCTGGCATTAGCACCCTTCCTGGCAACCTGTTCCAATTGTTAACGCCCCCCTGGTGTCTGTGCCGAAACTGTCCCTTGCAACTCTGCATCTTTATCCTCTTGCTCAGCAGCCTTGGCGTATCTGAACACATGTAAAATCTTGTAGACCCCCATCAACTACAAGGACAACAAATCACATTTGCATAAACACCTTCCACCTCGGGAGGATGTCCCAAAGCACCGGACCGTCAAGGGTGTGCACCTCACCTGGGGGCTGGGATCAGGAGAGGTGGAGGGCAGGGAAGGTGGGGGTTGAAGAGTGACCCAGACCTTACAAGATCCCCTCTCAGACACCTATTTTCAAGGCAGAAGAGCCCTAGTCTAATCGTTGCTCATTGTTGATTGCTCTAGCACTGGAGGATCATTCTCACTGCTCTGCCTCTGGGGCCCAGGTGCCCCCTACGTCACAGCGATCAGAGCTGTACGACTTGAGCAGGACTTTGGGGGATGTGAGTTTAACTGAATTGGCCACACAGCAATGTTTGGCCTGATTATTGCCGCTCCAGAAGTCATTTCTATGTGTGAATCATGTGCACATCAATGCCTGTACAAAACGTATATACAGCGAGACACATCCAGACATGTCAACTTCACGATGATAAGAAAAACAATTTTCTTCCTGTTTGGTCATGTGTCACTAAAGCTATTAACTGTGATACAATGCGAATAGAATCTTCCCTTTGCTACGTTATCAGCTGCAAGCGATAAGTTACGTCTCACTCAGTCTCTCTAAATCACACCATTATTTTCACTTTTGCTTTTTTGTTCTGTATGACAATGAAAATAATTACACCATTAGCATGATTCCAACTGAATCAATGGCTAAATTCATCCACCTTATTGCCTGATAAACTCTGGCAGGCTGGCTCAATTCTCAGCACGTTCACCTCTGGGTCAGAGGTTTGTGGGTTCAAGCCCCATGTCAGGCCTTTGAGCTCACAGTCTTGGCTTGTGCTCCAGTGCAGTGCTGCATTGTCAGGGTTGCCGTCCTTCAGCTGAGACGTCAAACGTCGAACTCTGCCATTGTTCAGTAGTCCGAGACGCTACTCTGTTTAAATGGCGCTATATGAACGCAAGTTGTTGTTGTTAAACAGGGGTCTTGTCTGTCTGTTCAGGTGGATGCTAAAGATCCTGTTGCACTGTTGGAAAAGAGTAGGAAGTTTCTCCACAAGAATGCCCAGGATAAAATCAATCATTCATTTCATGGCTGTTTATCGGACATTGCTGGACACAAATTGTCTGTCGAGATCTCCTTCATTGCACCACACTTCAAACTACACTTTACTGTAGCATTTTGAGATACCGCAACGGTGTGATAAGGTGCTTCATCAAATGTGAGGGTTGTTTTAAACAATAATAATGCTAATAAGAATAATCCTTGTATTTGGTGTAAGAGCCTTTCACATCAACAGGACATCTTAAAGCACTTCACAAGATTTACTTCACAGTAAAGTACAGTGACTGTGCTTTGTAGGGGAACGTGACAGCTGACTTGCATACAGCAATGTCCATCAAACAGCCATGTGCAGGTTATCTTTCAGTGGAGAATAAGCCTCGTCTCCTGGGTAAAGAATCAGGATTTTTTTCTGGCAGTGCCAGTGTATTGCAGAGATTCTAGGACAGATAGACTCTCAGTTGGCAGCAAGCCAAGTTATGCTTTCACTCACGTAAAGAGGTAAGTTTGAAGATACTGCATGTGATAATTTAATACTTTTGGGCACAATGGGCGTAATCTTTGAAAATGAATGTTGCGAGCTAAGTTCTACTTGACATTCATTTGATTACGGAGTAATGATATCCATCATTTACCGGGCATTCTGCGGGGAAAGCGTGTGAGAATATTACAGGTTCATTATGTTGCTGATTGTAAGAAACTGATACATGAGATGAGGCTGGTTTTAACACAAACATCACCTTGCTTTCTGCCGTCAGCTTAGAGTCTGAGCATAATACAGGGCAGCCACTTTGTAGTGATCCTCATTGTCGGAGGCGCTGTCATTCGGATGAGACGTTAAACCGAGATCTCCACTGCCTGTTCAGGTGGATGTTAAAGATCCCAACACTATTTGAAAAGAGAAAGGAGTTTCTCTCAGCCAACAATCCCACAATTGATCATTCTCTCCGTGGCTGTTTTGGGGATTTTTGCTGGGTGGAAAATTGGCTGCTGCGTTCGCCTAAAAAACACACAGTCACTACAATTTATAGCAAATCCTAGGAGATGCTTTGCGATGGCCTCCTGACATATCAAATAATACAATATAATGATACAAGGCACTATATCAAATGCAAAATTTATTACTATTTTATATGTGCAGAATAAAAAATCTTAAAGGATGTGGTGTGATGGAAGTGGGATGGAGTCTGGGGGCACAGGCTTGAGAACCTGAAAACTCCTGACTTCTGATCTGACTGACCACCTTGTATTATTTCAAACACCATCACGTGATTGACCAGAGTGTCTCGTACCCTTATGCTGAGATATATTGATGTTCTGTTTCGTCCCGTGTTCAAAGGAGGCTCCAATGGACGCCATGTCCTTACATCCTGCAAGTGCGGAATTTTGAAGTCAGGTTTGAGAATGAAAAGACTACCTTCCTCTCTCTCCAATCGGGAGGAACAGTAATGTGTCTGAATGGATGAATGAAAAGGAAGGTCACAGCAGGAACTCCTTTTGCCTCTGAACTGAACTGTAATTATTTTGTGGGAAAGTGACACCCGTTTGATCAAGAATAAACCTTGTGGGGCTAATGTGATGTGCTAATTATCCCAGCACATACCTTGTGTTATTCCCATTGGTTGCATTGTTGAACCCTAGCATCTATGTCTCAAACATCAACTCTTATCAAAATAATAATAATAATATAATGATGTTCGAATTTGGAATGATCCGCCTGAAAGGGCAGTGAAGCACGATTCGATAACAGCTTTTAAGAGAGAACTGGATAGGTATCTGGAGAAGACGGGTTTGTGGGGTTATGGGGAGAAAGCTGGTGAGTAGGGTTAGTGAAAGTGACGCTCTATCAAAGAGCTGCACAGACTCGATGGGCCGAATGGCCTCCTTCTGTGCCGTAACATTCTATGAATCTGTGAATCTATGAATCCGTAAAGAAACAAAAGGATGTCACAAAGCGCTTCACAGGATGCACTGTAAACTGGAGTGACTGCGTTTTGTAGACAAATGCAGCAGCCAGTTTGTGCACAGCAATGCCCCAAAAACAGCCAGGAAGGGAATGATTGATTCCCTGTTTATCTCCCAACGTCCTCAGTGCTCCCTCCCTCTGTGACAGGCACAGGTTTGTCCCTCATATCCCTGTCTAGTTCCCTCTTGAAACCCACAATTCACTCTGCCTCGACCACCTTAATTACCAGGGCATCACATCCAAACAGATCTCCATGTGAAAAAGTGTCTCTTAAATTCTCCCTTTAGCCCTCAGACACTGACACCCCAGCCTGGGAAAACAGCTTTGTATTTATCCAATCAAAACCCCTCAACATTGAATATCAAAGGTAAGGATTCTAAATACAAAATTACATTAGTATTGCGCCTTTCACGTCAGGAGGACTATCTCCCTCTAGATGGTACGTCCTGAACATCCACCTGCTGTGCGCAATTGGCTGCCGTGTTTTGCCCACAAAATATACAGTCAATTCACTTTACAGTATATTGTGTGAAGCGCTTTGAGACGTCTCGAAGATATAATAAGGTGCTATCTCAAAATGCAAGGATTATTATTGTATTAATATTATATTTCTCAGCAATTTGTTGTCACTGGACTGGAAAATTATGTCACCACAAAAAGTCAAAAAAATACTATTTCCAACTAAAAGCGTTACTCCCTATGGTGTGTTCTCGCAACTTTGAAATCTGCAATGGGGTGACAAGGGGTTAACGATTGCCGCTCGCCAGGTAGCTCCCTTTATAGCATTAGGATTATGTGACCATTCATTGGAACACATTCTTCCCTTGAAAGATCGCCATCAAAGGCCACCTGGTTTGGGATAAAGCTAATTTCACTTGCGGGTGACATGTTTAATGGGTAATTTCACAGAGTAATTTTAGAAATTACTGAGCTGGAGAATGTATTGATTAATTCCCCCCCACACACTCTCCTCCCCCCCCCCCACTCCCGCCCCGCCCCATTCCCCCGAATGATTTGGCTGGTTGTGCTTTAACGTCCGTTCCCCGTCTGTTGTGAGTTCATTTTCCGGGTGTTACTCCACGCTTGAGGGCAGATTAATTAGTTTAACTACTGATAGGGTGAGCCACTGCTCGGAGATTAGCCGAGTGGGAATGCTGGTGATTTCCGATACCGTTTTACAAGTGTTTGAGCAGGACATGTCGCTCCAGGGAGGGAGAGCGTGTTCCAGTCCAACAAACTGGACTATCCATGTCCAGGTGGGATGCTTGACATTCTCGGTTTGGTTTGGAGACTCTTAAGCAACGGTGATGGGTTTCCGCATGTGTCAGACCCTAAAAAAAACAGCGTTTTTGGAGCAGCATTTGGTGGGTAAAGGACTTAGAGATAGGGGGGACACCACATTGGCTGCCTCAATTTTCAAACATCAAGGTCGATGAGGATCGCAGTAGGGGGGGTGGGAGGGGGTGGGCATTGCCATAGTTGGTGAATAAAACAATAATAATAATAATCCTTGCATTTGATATAGCGCTTTATCACATCTTCAAGGCGTCTCAAAGCGCTTCACGGAATATACTGTAAAGTGAATTGACTGTATATTTTGTGGACGAAACGCGGCAGCCAATTGCGCACTGCAGCGTCCCACAAACAGTCATGGATTGAAGTGACTAAAGTATTATTATTATATTTTGAAGGGAACGAAGAACTCCAAACCAATTCTAACGGGGCTAACCCATGGGCACAGTGAGACACGCCAGCTCTCCAGACCCACATTCCCTGCGCAACTCCTAAACTCCGCCAAACTCCTTCTGACAGCCATCCCCAAGTTTCCCTGTTGCTGAGGAACCCGGATTTCTCCAATTGGGAGGAAAATGTTTCTGGTGTCTGAAGGGCAATGTTGCCAGGGTGTAATTGATCTCCAGAATCTGTTCATGTGCACGTGCTCTGATGTGCCTGTGGCCCTGCCCTCTGTACCCACATTCCTGCCCTCTGTCCCCCACATTCCTGCCCTCTGTACCTTATCTCCCACCAGTTTGCGTGAAATTCAAAGCACACTAAGCACATTAAGTGATAACAATCCAAACCATTGAGTGTGGCCAAAAGACTTGCATGGTTTGCAGACTGTCTCTCTGCTGCCCATCACCAGCTCTGTTTCTCTACGGTGAGAGCTGCATTTGGTCAGTTCAGGTCTATAACAGCAAAGTCGCTTTACCTCATTTATCTGATTATTACTAATTGGACACAAAGGGGTCAGAGAGCCTCATGTTTGATTGCCACGTACTGCAGAACGCGTTCTCATTAAGAGGTTTTGACGGAAGTGAGAATGAAGTACATACTTTTCACCCCAGAAAGAAACAAGTGCCTGAGCTTCCTGGTGTTCAACAGCTTGTTCAAAACCATCATCCAACTGTTGACAAATGGAGAAATACACTTTTACTTCACAGCTGCTTGTGGAACGTCGCTGTGTACAAACTGGCTGCCATTTTTGCCAATAAAATACTGCTACATATAAAGTAAATCCTGTGAAAGATTTTGAAATGTATTTCTGAATGGTGCTATGTGAAATTCAAGGAATATTGTCTGTGTGTGAAAGTGAGTGTGAAAAAATGTACTTCCAGTGCTAATTAGCACCTTGAGTACTACATGTTCCAGCAATTTGCGTAGAATGCCTTTCAGACCAGATAGGTGGGGAAAGCAGAGGATTTTGAGATGTTATAGAAGGCACCTTATCTTGTTAATGTTCCTCTCCGATGTAATGACACGTCATTTCGTGTTGGTAACACATGGAGCTATAATTTGTCACTTTGTTTAAAGACAATGATGGGCTAAACTGCTCCTTCTGTGGGATGTTACACTGCCGGCTTCAGAGAGGAGTGGAATCAATATGTATGGTGGAAGTAGTGAAGTTTAGTTTTCCTCTGCCATCAATTATAAAGTGATCTGAAATTCAAGCTCTTTGGGTTATTCACTTCATGGCTGTTTGCAGGACCTTGCTGTGTGCGGGTTGGATGCTAGGCTCACTTGTAAGATACACAATAAAATATTTCACAGAGCAAATCCTCTGAAGCGCTTTAAAAATGTTTTGATAGTGTGAAAAGACTCTACGTCAAATGCAAGGCTTGTTTTTATTATTCTGTTAGCCCAGCAAGCTAATGCTAAACTGACTTCTTCCACCAAAGAGAGAATAGTCTGTATAGCTGCTCAACGCAATATGAAATCTCCAGGTCTTAATGATTCATTGTAAAATGCAAACCCTCAACTTGTGTATTCCACTGAATGTTGTACCAGATCTCAGCTTATTCAGTTCTCAGAGCTTGGTCTGTCTGACAATGTGGACATGGTATTACAGAGATTATCAATTCAACCTGTTACAAAGTCTTTTTAAAGCCTCACAATTCAAAACTGGCTTTTTTCCATTACCATACTGTACATCTTGCTGTGTTGAGTGACGGGTTCAAATGAAATCTAAAATTGCAGTGGGGTGCTGGTGGGGGGGAGAAAGAGGAGGCAAAAAAATTAATTTCCCTGCTGTACATTCTTTGTAAATCCTAGTAATGTGAAAAGAAGGTATCAAAATAAATCGGCACCAGTGTAAGAGGAATGGGCTATGAGCAGCAATTAGACAAGTGAGGTCTCTTTAGGTCTTGCAAGGAGAAGTCTCCAAGGATCTTTATCTTAGAGAAGTACACGATTTTAAATTGGATTGAGATAATAAACTCAGAATGATACTCTTGAATGCAGTGAAACAGCAGAACAAGAAGACACAGGTTAGGCTTGTAAAGGGCAATTTCAGCACAGACACCAGGAAGTATCTGTTTGCTCGGAGAGGAATTAATGATTGGAACAGAATGGCCAGGAAGGGTGGCTGAGGCCAGGACACTTGGGCTCATTTTAAAAAAAAACTTGATTCTGTGATGGGAGAACATTAGGTTGGGTTCTGGAGGGATGAGATCAAATGTGCTCAAGGGTCTTCTTCTTCGTTTGTATGTCATCTGAACCAATCTTTTAATCTTGAGATCCAGTCACTTGTAGCACACACCACACATTGGCATCTCCCATGGTGTCCTGAGGAGCGGTCTAACTGGATTCAATAGCTCATGTTGTAAAATAAACAGCTGGTGGGTCAGGGAACTTCGAAAAAATGTTGGTTCCCCATCACTAACCCGTTGTTCCTCAGACAATCTGAAAGCAGCCCTTCCTTCATTCCCTTCAAAGATCGCCAATGCTGCTTAAAAAAAACCCTCACTTTCCACAGTGTGCTGCTGGGAGTGGGGAAACTGATAAATCGTTCCCATTAACCAGCTTTATCAATTCATTGAACTAAGACATTAATTTGCACTGTCCTCCAGCGATTCAGTGAAGTCAGAGAGAAGGCAGTCAGAGAAATTGAATCCTGGAGCTCATCATGTGTTTGATGCACCTAAACGGAAGTCTACAGATTGCTCACTACAGTTCCGATCCTCCCTTCTCCCCTTCTACACGTTTCAACATTGAATTTCCTTCCTCCGCTCTGTCAACGTGTTCTACCATTCGGGCAAGCAAGTCCGTGCAGGAACAATGATTTGAAGCTGTTTTGAGATATCCTCCAAAAGTGAAAGTTACTGCATAAATATCCATTGTATTAGAATGCAGAGGCAGCGGGTTGTGAGTTGGGGGTAAGCAGATCGGGGGGGTCGGGAGCTGCCGGGGCATCAAGGAATTTGAAAATTATAGGCAATGAAGCAAATATTAAGTAAGCGAGATGGAGTCCCAGAGGTTAGGGGCATAGAATCAGAGTAATATACGAACTCAGTTATTCCCCCATCAGCGGCACCAGCCTGCTTCATGCCCTGCACTCCCCAACATCGGCGAGTGGTTTTTCAGCCTAACTGACCCTGTTCTGTGGAACTCTATCCCAGAGTCCCTTCAATTCCTTCCCTCCCGTTCTCACCTCGTTCAAAGTCTGTCTCAAGACCTATCTCTTTAACCGAGCTGTTCAGTCATCTTCACCCACACCCCACGCGCCCCTTCTGCTCTCACCCCCAGCTCGGGTGCCAAGCCATTATTGTAAAGCACCTTGGCATGTCCTCCCAATGTAACAGGCGCTGTATAAATGTAAAGTTGTATTCTATTGTAAATATGTTTGACAAATCTTGAGTTTTTATGAATGATTTCTCTTTGCGTACCAAGCTCATCGCTGTGCTTCCTCCTCCAGTCAGGGCTGGGGTGGGGGGAGGGAGGCGGAAGAAATTGCAGAGTTCCAAGTAACAGAATTCTGCGCTTACTGATTTTTGGTGCTGTTCTGTGATTGGCGGAGATTTGCACATTAAAATTCCCCTCTATCCATCATACCTTCGGCTCTCCATAGATTCATAGAATGTTACGGCACAGAAGGAGGCCATTCGGCCCATCGAGTCTGTGCGGCTCTTTGACAGAGCGTCACTTTCACTAACCCCACTCACCAGCTTTCTCCCCATAACCCTGCAAACCCGTCTTTTCCAGATACCTATCCAGTTCTCTCTTAAGAGCTGTTATCGAATCGGACTTCACTGCTCTTTCGGGCGGATCATTCCAAATTCTAACAACTCACTGAGTGAAAACATTTCTTCTAAACGCCCCTCTGCTTCTTTTGATAGATATCTTTCACCTTTCACTCCATCTCACGTTCCCTTTGCCTCACTCCCTCCCTTTCCTCCTTCAAGGCACGTCTCAAGATCCTCCTCTTCAATTGCGCCTTCGGCCACCCTCCTACCCTCCTCCCTGCCCTTCCACCCCTCCTGATTCCAACTCCCTGCTCGGGTCCAAATCCCTCCAGTTGTGTTAAGGCGCAGTACAAATGCAATTTTGTATTGTATTTTGTATTGTATCTGCTGCCTCACTTCAGATCAAATCTGCCTCAAAAGAACGCTGCTTTAGCACAGATTAACACGGATTCTGAGATGGTGTAAGAGGAGCAATCAGGTCACTTGCTGATGATTCCCAGGTCACCTTTTTTCTCTCCCCACTGGCTGATGTGAAGATATGTAACAGGCGTGCAGTGTAGCGTGTGTCCCGCAGAGGGGAGGAGCTGAATTAGGAGTTGCCCATTGCCCATTCCCTACAAATATACAGACACTCCATTTTACAGTGTATTCTGTGAAGCACTCAACGACGTGATAAGGTGCTGTATCAAATGCAAGGATTAATATTCCCGATGTCTCCGGGAGAGAAATTCCAGAAAGATTAGGGCCAGTTTGTCGACAGGATAATCAATTTCAGAAAATCTCAGCAGCAACCATGTAAAACTAGACCAAAATCTGCCTGGGTGTCCCTTTGTAACTTTAGGATTATACCATACACTGCAGCGTTCCCCTTGAAATACTTGACGATTTGTATAATGGTCTAAGTCAATTTTCTCGCCCTTCCCTTGTGCTATTAGCATCATTACCAGACAATTGGCAATTGAAATCATAGATGTCTGGCTTGCGTATGTTTCCTACCCCTCAAAAAAACTTAACATTCACTCCACTCCACAAGCCAGCCTGCGTGCAGGATGAGGACAATAATTAACACCCGATTAAATGAACATCACGAAGGGACATGAAAATTGTGGAAATCAATTTGATTCATTGGTAAAAGTGCCAGCTCTTGAATATGCAGATTTCCACATGTTTTGTATTACCACATCACAACCAAAAGATGGACTATCTGTAGACCAATGATTGGTTGTTACATGCAAACCATTATCATTATAATTCCATTAGCCTTTGACAGGAGTCAGCATCAGAACAAAGTCTGAAATGACACTCACAGCCTCATGTCATTCCATTATCATGTCCTGGAACCTTAGAATACAAACAATGATCTGTTCATTTGATACACCGCCTTTCACACCAGGAGGACATCTCAAAGCATTTCACCAGATTTACTGTAAATGGGTAATTGTGTATTTTGTAGCTGAACTCGACAGACAATTTGCTCACAGACAGCTATGAAATGAACAATTGATTTTATCTGTGGGGATTGTGAGCCAGGACACTGGAGAAACTCCCTTTTCTCTTCAAGTAATGCCATGGGACATTTTAACATCCACCTGAACAGGCAAATGGGACATTGGTTTAATGTCTCATTCTAAAGGACAGCACCTTGGACAATGAAACGTACCCCCAAGCACTGCATTGGAGCTTCAGCCTAGACTGTGAGCTCAAAGTCTCTGATGTGAGGCTTGAACCCAACTCTTTACATGGTATTTGCCCAGTTAGAGCCACTCTGTGCTAATCTGACAAGTACCACTGTGATTGCGAGGTCTCTACAGGGTTGAGGACACGTCAGCTCTTCCAAGACTCACTGATGAGCCAAATGGACAAGTCAGTCCCCAACACCACCCTGGGATTACTGCGGACCTGCCTGCCTGTGCCAGGACACTTCTCCTCTAGTGCCAGCCGAGCCCAGGAGATATATTAGCACCACATTTCCAGTGAGGTGATTTACAGCCAAACACACAGGCTGGGCCAGTGAAATATGCCACCACTGAGCAGGAAAAAATGTTGACTGTGCTTAATGCTTTAATAATGAACTAAAAGCAGTTAATGTGTTTGTAGCCCAAGTCCCAAGTGCAGCCTGGCTATTCAGTATTTCCCTCAAAGAAGGAAGCTGAATCTTCATTCAGTTTGTGTGTTGACTGAAGCACGTTTGCTCCTGCCTACGTCCCGTGAGCCTTTGCACAGCACTTTTCACTCCGTGATTTATCTCTTCATTCCCTTTCTTCATAAGAGTATCTTATTGGAATTTTCCTCCCGGTCTTGTCAAGCATTTGATACCGTTTCTCTGACGATGATAATAATAAATCAATTTTACCAGGACATATTGGGGGTTTTCTCTTGTGTGTGTGTGTGGGTGGGAGGGTGGGGAATATGTGTTAAAACAAGACCGAGGGTTCTGGAGTGAACATTAATCATGTTATTACACAATTGGTGGTCCTGAGCTTCACCTAGCTGTGCTCCTCCTCACAGAAAAGTTTATTCCGATCAATGTTGTTCGAAATATTTTCCTACCTCAAAGGAAATGTGTGATATTGTTGCAGTATGTCACAGAGACTATGGCAATGTAAGTTATTATTATTAGACTATTATTATCGGTGAATTTTTCTTTCTGTTATTAACAATCTGAGATAAGTCTTGCTGGTAGGTACATAACATTGTAACTTCTGTAACGTCTAACCTGTGGACAACAGTGAGCAGGTTTGGTTGTGCCTGGTGAGAGGAGCCAGGCAGCTTTCCGAGTTCAGTATCGAGCCAGTCTTCTGTGACGGTCTCCAGTCCAGTTCCCGAGACAGGTGGGTGCGCAGTATTTCAGGACACTGCTGATGACAGCACAGCCTAGCCTGGCTCACCAGCAGGACCTGGAAGGGCAGACGAGTTGCTGGGAGCAGAGAATCCTCCCACTCAGCTCCTGTTAACCCTGTGAGCCAAAGCCCTAACGGGTAGGCTGCTCCTAGCTGGACAAGCATCAGGAAGACTTGCGAGAGAGCACTCTGAATGGCACGCCAGGCCGATGTGGCCTGCTTACTGCCACAGCTGCTCAGCTGCCCTCACTGTGACCTTACGTTATCCAATTTAGATTTACACAGTGCCTTTCTCATTGGGAGGACGTCTCAAAGCTCATCACACATCTGGCTGGCACCTGAGCTGGGTAGGATGGGGGGTGGGGGGGAAGTGCGCTGAAGTGGAGGATGGGAAAGATGACTGAAAGCTCAGTCATAGAAACATGAGGTGGGCTTTGAACTGGGAGAGGGAAGGGGTGAGTCGGAAGAACATTGGGCTGGAGTTGCCAAGAGCGGGGGGCAGAATGGCTGAAAGCTCACCTACTGCAGCCATGATGCCAACTTTGTTTCTTAAACCGTTTTTTTATTTTCAGAGGCTTTTTTTTAACAAATGCCTTTTGGGTTTTAACGCTTGAATCGGAATTTTAATCAAGCCACTGATCTGAATAATGTCTTGTAACATTTCTTTGCACAGCCTTGTACAAGGATTGCTCGTAAGACACTTACCCAAATCTGTTTGCTCGCTCCATGCCCGGATATTAGAGGCTGTGCAAGGAGAGTACGAATAGGAGGTTTGACAACATTCACCTTTTGTTTCCCCTGGCTGGCGAGTCTGTGACCAGGGGACAAAAATATAAGATCATGACTGGAGGATCTAAGAGAGAATTTATGGGAACTAATTTATGGGAATTTGGGGAGGACAAGTTTGCAGGGCTATGGGGAGAGAGTGGAGGAGTAGGATTGAATTGGATAGGTCTTTTCAAAGAGCTGGCACAGACAAGATGGGCTGAATGGCCTCTTTCTGTGCTGTATAATTTTATGATTCTATGAACTAGTTCACGCAGAAGGTAGTGAGATTGTGGCTTAAGCGGGGGTTGAATAAGAAAGATAGTGTGATGCATTCAAGAGGAAACTAGACCGTCACAACAACAACAAATTGCACTTATACAATGTTCTTCGTGCAGGCTAGCATCCCAGAGCTCTTAAATGCGCTTCACACGAGGGAGAGGGGAACAGAACGGCGTGGAAGGCAGTAAGTAATGGGTGGAGACTCGTGTGGAGTGGAAACATCAGTGTGGACTGGTTGGGCACAGGGGCCTGTTTCCGTGCTGTAAATGACTACATAGAATGATGGGCTCCTTATCTTTCCATTAGATATTGTCAGAGCTTGCTGAGTCATGTTATCTGGTGAGAGTCAGAGGCACTGGGTTCGATGCTCCTCAAGGCTTTGCTTGAGTCAGTGTTTTAGTAGCATTGGATGAGTTGAGGATTCTAAACCGTATATTCCCTGGAGTTGCTCTGTTTATGTAAGTGTACCAGACCCAAGCATCGTTTTGGCATCAATCTGTACCTCAATAATGTTTTTAATGTATTTTGTTGCTGAGCTGGGACACAGCAAATTTCCAAACTGGTTTTGACTAACGCTGTCCAACCTGACACAGGTTAATGGATAAACTTGCAGACCCCGAACGGGCTGTGTTGAGTTGTGTGTTTGGTCGCCAGTGGATTGGGGAAGTTTTGAAGCTCATGGCTGTGTCAATGGCTGTGATACCCAGGAGCCTTTCCTCATTCCGTGTGCAGTGAGATAGCTGCTGGTGTGTATGTGTGTGTGTGCGTGGGTGTCCATGTGTATGGGTGTATGTGTGTGTGTTTTTGAGTGTGTGTGTATATATGTGTATGGGGTTGGGTATGGATATGTGTGTTTGGGGTGTGTGTGTGTGGGTGTGTATGTGGTTATGTATGTGCGTGTGTGGATGTGTGCGTGGGGTGTGTGTGGGTGTGTGTATGTCGGTGTGGGTGACGGTGTGCGTGGGTGTAAACTCACACAAGCTGGTGGTTATCACACAGTCAGTGGTGAATGCCCGGAATTCCATCCGTGAGACCATTTTATCTTAAAATATAATAATTGCAGAATTGTGGAGGTTCTTTCATTCAATCGTGATTCAATAGCCGGTTTTCTGTAGTTGTTAAATGACTTACGTGGATTTACGTGCAATTAAAATCACGCACTTTTGCACACACACATGCAATCACACACACACATGCACTCACCCACATACACTCTCACACGCACACATGCATCACCCCCCACACACATGCACCCCCTCACACACACATGCAGTCATACACATACATGCACTCACACACAAAAACTTACATGCATGCACTCACATACACATGCACTCTCGCACACACACACACATGCCCACACATGCACACGTAATCACATATGTGCACACATTCTCTCAAGCTCACGCACACATGCAACCACACACATGCACACAATTGTATTCCCACATGCAAACACATACACACTCTCTCTCACACACGCGCACATACACACACACACACACACAGACACAAACATTCACGCTAAGGGCTTGTGACAAGCATCTCGCTGGGGCTGGGGCTGGGGCTGGGGCTGGGGCTGGGGTTGGGGCTGGTTGGGGCTGGGGCTGGGGTTGGGGCTGGGGCTGGGGCTGGGGCTGGGGCTGGGGTTGGGGCTGGGGCTGGGGCTGGGGCTGGGGTTGGGGCTGGGGTTGGGGCTGGGGCTGGGGCTGGGGCTGGGGCTGGGGCTGGGGCTGGGGCTGGGGTTGGGGTTGGGGCTGGGGTTGGGGCTGGGGCTGGGGCTGGGGCTGTGGCTGGGGTGGGGTGGGGTGGGGCTGGGGCTGGGGCTGGGGTTGGGGTGGGGCTGGGGCTGGGGTGGGTGGGGCTGGGGCTGGGGCTGGGGCTGGGGCTGGGGCTGGGGCTGGGGTTGGGGTTGGGGCTGGGGCTGGGGCTGGGGCTGGGGTGGGGCTGGGGCTGGGGCTGGGGCTGGGGTTGGGGCTGGGGCTGGGGCTGGGGCTGGGGCTGGCTGGGTGGGGCTGGGGTTGGGGCTGGGGCTGGGGTGGGGCTGGGGCTGGGGTTGGGGCTGGGGCTGGGGTGGGTGGGGCTGGGGTTGGGGCTGGGGCTGGGGGGCTGGGGTGGGGTGGGGTTGGGGCTGGGGTTGGGGCTGGGGCTGGGGTTGGGGCTGGGGCTGGGGTTGGGGCTGGGGGCACGAGCATGTGTGATGTAGCCCTCTCTTGTCACTATGGAAACACTGGCATCTCATTTGAGATTCACCACATTTAAGACTGATCGACGTACTTCAGGTTGTGGAATGCCGGCCTCTAACTCTGTCCTTGCTGCTTAAGTGCTTTACGAGGGTTTATCTGCTCTTTCCTTCAGTCCCGTCAGTTTTTGTTCTCTCCTCCGTCTCCTTTCCTGACAGTGTTGACCCATTGCTGCTGGTGGTGAAGGACACGGTCCCTGGGAACAGCCCCACTTTCCCGGTCAGTATTGTTCCTGACCCTCGCACGGGGAATGTCAGCACAGGATCTGAGTGCAGCAACTTCACAGCCAAGCCCGAACCCCACCCCATCCTCACATACACACACATACATACACTCACACATACATACACTCACACATACATGCACACACATAAATGCACACACACACACATGCACACACATACATGCACACACACATACATACACGCATACATGTACACACACATACACACACATACACATACACACACATACACATAACATACATATACATACATGCACACATATACATACATACATACATACATACATACATACATACATACATACACACATACATACACACACACACATACGCACACATACATACACACAAGTACATACCCATACATACATACAAACACATACATACACATCCCCACACACACACACACACACACATACATACATACATACATACATACATACATACAGATATACATACACACACATACACACACACAGGCACAGACACACACACACAAATAAACACACCCAAACACATACACGCAGTCACTCATAACAACAACAACAACAAATTACATTTGTACAGCGGCTTTCGTGTCAGGAGGATATCTCAAGGCACTCGACAGTTTGGAATTTGGACCCGAGCTGTGGATTGAGATCAGGGGTGGGGTGGGATTGGAGGGCAGGGAGGGTAAGGGTAGGAGGGTGGTCGAAAGTGCGGTCGAAGAGGAGGGTCTTGAGACGTGCCTTGAAGGAGGAAAGGGAGGGAGCGAGGTCAAAGGACTTTGGGATGGAGTTCCAAAGAATAGGGGTAGAAAGGCTTAAGGCTTGACAGCTGATGGTGGGGTGGGCCGGGCAATTTCATATCCTAGTATAGACACATACAAACATGTTGACGGGAACGCAGCTTTACTTGCATGTTAACACACACACTCACAAACATACCCACACACCGTCCTGCAGGCAGGCAGTATTCACTAAATCGGGACCATCCACCCATCCCAACGCCCCAACACAGGGGTGCGGAGATGGTTGACAATAGCGTTGCATTTTTACCCCATCATTACGCTCCAGTATAAAATGCAATTTAATTTAATTTACCCTTTTTGTGACGAGTTTCTATTTTTAAACGGGAGAAGGTCAACAGAAAGCGCATTTACATTTTGAATCGCTCTTGTGCCATCTTGTGGGAACTTAAAACAGCTACAATCAGTTCAAGAGTGCAGCCTGCATTATTAACAGCGAAAAACCTCACTGTGCCGCACGAAGAGAGAGCTCCTCACCTTCAGTCCATAATCAATATTGAAAGTGGAACGTGAAAACCCTCTGACCCACTTTTTTGTATCGTGCCTGAGACGTTAAAGATCCTTCGGCACTATTGGAAAAGAGAAGGAAGTTTCTCCCCATGTCCAGGCCAACAATCCCCCAAATAACTCACTCCACGGCTGTTTGTGACATGATAATAATACTACTAATAATAATCCTTGCATTTGATAAAGCACCTTATTACGTCTTTGAGACGTCTCAAAGCGCTTCACAGGATATCCTGTAAAGTGAATTCACTGTATATTTTGTGGGCAGAGCGGTCCAAACACAGGGAGAAAGATAGAGAGATAGAGAAAGAGTGAGCTTGTGCGAGCTAGTGAAGGAGAGAGACTAAGAATGAAAGAGTGTGCGAGCTAGTGAAGGAGAGAGACTAAGAATGAAAGAGTGTGAGAGAGAGAGAGAGAGAGTTTATTTTTTCAGCTGCACCTATTCTCTCTCCAGCATTTACTTGAGGAATAACCGTGCGTGGGCCTTAAATCGTTGTTTATTGTTGGAGAGCTGTTTTGGGGAAGGCTCTTTAGCCGTGACAGAACTGTGAGGTTTACAGGCTTAATCTTGGATTGTCTGTCAGCTGCCTGCACTGAGTCAGTGAGCACTGTGTTCTCGAAATGTTTTTTTATAGAGAATAATGCGAAGCTGCGAGTGATTACGCAATCGTGATGGGATTGATGGTGTTCTTGTGGTTAGAACCAGCACCTGAAACCTGAGCAAAGATTACAGCTTCTGCATCACTCACAGATGAAGCTATCAGTCCCATATCTGTGGAGTCGTGTCGCTTAGTGGTTAGAGCACTCGCCTCGCAGGCGAGGTGACACATTGGGCAAGTTTCCTTACGCCTCTGTTTACCTTGCAGTAACTAGGAACCCGGTTGTTCGTCAATTCCCTTTACAGTGTATCCTGTGAAACGCTTTGAGACGTCTCAAAGATGTGATAAGGCACCTTATTAAAATGAAAGGATTAGTATTATTACTTTACAACCCACACTGTGGGGATCTGAGGAGAAATATCCTGTGAAATTCTTTGTCCCGGGAAATTAAGCGAAAGCTTCACTTTAACGAGTAGATCACGGCTGGTGCATCGGACGGTGATCAACCCTATGCTCAAATAATCAATCAACAATCTTTTTATATTATACAACACTTTTCACGTCAAGATGATGTCTCAAAGCTCTTCAAAGGATATACTGTAAACTGTAGCGACTGTGTACTTTGTAGGTGAACTGACAGTCAATTTGTGTGCAGCGATGTGTACAAACAGCTGTGAAGTGAGTGAGCAGTTTTATCTCAGGATAAATTGTTGGCCAGGACACCAAGAAAGACAAACTCCCTTCAATAGGTTTTCTTTTTTCCACTTTCCACTTCGAGGCTTGACAATAATAACAACAACAACAACAAGATTCCATTTATAAAGCGCCTTTCACGTCAGGAGGACGTCCCAAGGCGCTGTACAGTTGGGTCAGGACCCGAGCAGGGGGGAAATGGTCAGGGTGAGGGGAGGGAAGGGAGGGAGCGAGGAGGGGGAAGAGAGTTGAGAGGGGAGCTGAAGGCCGGTCAAAGAGAAAGGTTTTGAGACCGGCCTTGAAGGAGGAAAGGGAGGAGGCGCCGAAGGCACTGGGGATGGAGTTCCAGAGCCTCGGGGCTGAGAGGCTGAAGGCCCGACCACCGATGGTAGGGCGGTTGGGGCGGGGGACGTGGAGCAGACCGGAGCCGGAGGAACGGAGGGTACAGGCAGGTAGTAGGGGATAGTAGGTTGGAGAGGTAGGAGGGAGCGAGGCCGTGAATGGCCTTGTAGGTGAGGATGAGGATCTTGAAATCAATAATAATCCTTGCATTTGATACAGCGCCTTATCACATCTTCTAGACGTCTCAAAGCGCTTCACAGAATATACTGTAAAGTGAATCTTGTGGGTGAAATGCGGCAGCCAATTGCACACAGCAGTGTCCCACAAACAGTCGTGGATTGAGTGACCAAATTATTATTATTATTTTGAAGGAATTATTATCTCTGGAAAAGTGATCCAACAACTGGGGGTCCGATTACTGCTCGGTAAACAGAAGCATGTGGAGTAAGGAAACTTGCCCAACATTTCGCCCTGATGGGAATCAAGCCCAGGTCACTCGCTTGTGAGGCGAGTGCTCTAACCACTGAGTTACAGGACTCTACATAACGAACCAGTTGCCAAGCTACTGAAACACGACAACAGCTTGCATTTATACAGCACTGCCCACGTGAGATAACATCTCAGAACGCTTCACAGTGAACGTCATTGTGGTCACACGCCAAGCCAGGGGTAGCTTTTGAAGAGCTGGATCTTCGGGTGGGATTTAAAGATAGTTAAAGAGGAGTTGAGACACAGGGATTGAGGCAGGGGTTAGGGAGCTAGTGGTTGAAGGCAGGGCCACCGATGGTGCTACACAGGGGAGGTGGACCGCCAAGCAAGTCTGTGTTAGCTGAGCGAAGGGAATGGGCAGAGGAGTGGGCTATGAGCAGATGGGGAGTAATACATCAAGGATAAAGCTACTTACATTTGCTCAGCATCATTTACAGCAGAACAATGCCTGATTGTCTCTCTTTATCCCTCAGTGTTGCATTAAATATGCAGTTAACAAGGTTTTGGGAAGGAAGGCTCCTCCATCATTAAGCTGGGTTATTGTATGGAGTGTGTCAGGCTGCAGTTTAAACTGTTCATTGCAAAATGTCTCATTGCCTCTCTAATAAGCAGCGTATGTTTGTAAATTATTTCACTGACTCTTCCACTGTCATGACATCCTGCAAACCTCTGCTGAGCACCACTTGACATTTTTGCTTCTGCACGTCGGCAATTTGTTTCTTGCTCTGAGTCAGAAAGCTGTGTGTTTAAGCCCCCACGTTGGGACTTGGAATCACATAGTCTAAGCTGACACTCCAATGTAGTGCTGGGGGCTGTTACATTGTCAGAGATGCCGTCCTCTGGATGAGACGTCAAACCGAGGTCCCATCTGTCTGTTCAGGTGTATGTGTTAAAGATCCTGTGGCGCTATTCAAAAAGAGACGGGAGTTTCTCTTGATGTATAAGCCAACAATCCCCCAAATAAAATTGGTCCCTCGCTCCATGGCTGTTTGTGGAACATAGCTGTGCTCAACTGGCTGCTGCATTTTGCCCACAGAATACGCAGTCATTACATTTTACAGTATATCCCGTGAAGCGCCTTGAGATACCTGAACGACGTGATAAGGCGCTATTAGGCTCTGTGTGGAGTAAGGAAACTTGCCCAAGGTTTTGCACTCCGACTGGAATTGAACTCAGGTCTCTCGCTTGCAAAGCGAGTGCTCTAACCACTGAGCTACAGGACTCCTTGGTTGAAGGCTGTGGGAAATAATCTTTGTTTCAGGACAGAGGGAGAAGGTGTAAGTTGGGACCTCCTGCACTAACCGGATTCGCAGTGTATGCAATACAGAATTACATTTGTATATGGCCTTTCACGTCGAGAGGACGTCCCACGGTGCTGACAATGCTCATAATAAGGAGAATAACAATGCTCTCTCCTCATATCGGGCTTCAGACAATACAGAAAAAAGCAATTCCATCAATGGTACGCGTCACCTCGAGCCTCAGCATTCTGCTTATGCTGAAGGCTTACCCCTGTACTCTTTGGTCATGCAACGCTTCACAACAAATAAGCGCCGTGGCAGACATACAGATGGGCTGCGTAATGGGTTGATGTGCCATCAGGATGGCAAGAAACTCGCCTGCCTGCGGAATTAAATCTCTATTCTGCAGGGAGTCTGAGATTTGTTCCTGATGCGCAGAGACCATACATCAGCCATTGATGAATGGCGAGGATTCACATTAGGTTTACCAACTGGCTCGCTGAGCACCCGAAGGACAAGTGCATTTTGTTTTTATGATTCACAATTATCCTTGCATTTGATACAGAGCCTTAGCACTGTGTAAAAACATCTCAAAGGGCTTTACAGGATTTCACTATAAAGTGTAGTGACTATGTGTTTTGTTGGCAAACTCGGCAGCCAATTTGCACACAGCGATGTCTTGCAAACAGCCATGAAGTGAAAGATCAGTTCTATTTGTGGGGTTGTTGTCCAGGACACTGGGAGAATCTCCCTTCTGTTTTTCGGAAAAGTGTTATGGGATCTTTGACATCCACCTAAACAGGCACAGGTTTAACATCTCATCCGAAGGACGACACCTCCAAAAATACACCGTATCCCCACCACTGCATCAGCATAGACTGCATGAGTTTCAAAGTCAAACTTTGAACTGAGCCATGAGCCAGGCTCCCAGACACATCGATGAGCATTCTTCACATCAAAGGATCATCCACAAGTTGTTACTCACTGCCACCATGTTCACAATAATGGATATCTCAATACATTACACAGCTGAACGGCAATCATAAATTAACGTTACATTGCAGTTTAACCATGCTCAAGTCAGTGTGAGCTTCGGAGAGAGAATCGGTACAAGTTCAAGTGTCAGGAACGCAAAGACAATGTCAGCGCAATTGAGAGGATCCGTGCCAAACAGACATCTCACAGCTCAATTGATTTTTCCATCCCCAAAAACAAACAACCAAGTAAACAATCAAATTGCTCGTGAAATTTTCCTGATGTTTTTCTCTCTGATGTCAACTTTTCTGCACGTAGCAAAGTCAACATTCCCCGATCTTCGCTTGTTCCAAAGTTAATGGATAGTGAAAACGGCCTCTTCTCTGTTGGAACACATGGTCTAGACTGCCAAAAAAACAGCGTAATGATCAAGCGTTAGTGAAAGCAGCCTAACACTGAGTCCTTCATCCCACATCATTTACCGATTGATCAGCTCGTTGAAATACAGTAGAGGAAATCGCAAGCACGACACTTGTAGCAATCAGCAGGGACACCTAGAGAACCATTAAAATTTACAGCACAGAAGATAATTCAGCCCATCATGTCTCTGATTGACTCCATTCAGGCTGTTAGTTGATTGGCTGATCAATTTTTCGGCTGGGTAATAATCCCTCAAAAAAACTCAATCCACGACTGTTTGTGGGACATTGCTGTGTGCAATTGGCTATCCGTTTTGCCCACAAAATACACAGTCACGACACTTTATAATATATTCTGTGAAGCGCTTTGAGATGTCTCGAAGACGTGATAAGGCTCTATATCCAATGCAAGGATTATGATTATTATTATTATTATTATTTACCAGCTTTTTCTCCATAACTCTGTACTTTACCCCATTAGAAGTCAGAATCAATAAGCTCAAGTTTTTGTGTTAAAAGAAAATGCCCAACGTCTAGGTGTTAATGCCATTGACATCACTTCCTTCTTGACCAACAAAATAGATCTAGGATGAGACCCACAAAATACACCTTACAGAAAATCCTCACAAAACACTTTGAGACATCCTACTTGCTGTAAAAGGCATCAACTCAAATGCAATTATTATCATTATTATTAATATTATTGTTACAAATACCAATCGTGCACTTTGGGTGGATAACACAAAGTGCTTTACAGGATTAAATTACACTGTATTACACTGTAATACATCACGACTGTGTGGTTTCTCGGCAAATGTCCTGGCTATGAAACTGAAGATCATTTCAGTGAAATCAACTTTCTCTTAGAGATGTTGAACATTAGCGTTGGGGAGCAGAGTGTGTTCCCACTTGACTCACTCGGTGTCAGCACTAAGTGTAGCAGGTCAAGTTCGCTGGTGTACTAATGAGTAGAGCTCCCCCTGCGCTGTAGGTAACCTATCAGAAGGGCATCTGTTTGATTTCGCAGATGATGTTGTTTGACCTCAACCTCAGGAGGACACGAGGCTGACTATTCCGCTGTCACTGTTTTCACCCCTTCCAAAGTCAAGCGAATTTAGTGCCAACTGATTGCAACACAGAGGCAACTCTCAGCTGTCCTGACGCAAGGTCACATTGGCTGGCCCGAGCCAGGCCCCGGCAGTCATTTCATGTTGCTGACCGGAGGAGATGTTCACCTTACAAGTCTGGCTGAGATTTAGACCCTGAGGTGAAAGGCACTTGTGGTAATCCACTCTCCAATCAGTCACCCAAAACACAGCTATTGATTTTGATTTCAATCTAGTTGCCTGGTTTAGCTGTGTGCGGTGTAAGCTTTCCGAGACAGGTTTAATTCTGTGTAATCTATCGGTTGTTTCGGGCGATGTGTACAAGACGGTTTGGCTCGCCCTCCTGGAGGCACTAATGCTTGCTCAGAGAAAGTCACGCAGGACATCAGCTGGATGTCTGTCTGATAGACAACCGCGATTCCCGTCAGACTCTGGCTCTCTGTCTTGTGGCAGGAGAGCTGCCTCTGTATTCACGAGCAAAAAGTGTCACAGCTTCACCAAGGCCTGCTCCACAGTCACCCCAAATCTCCTGTTACCCTGACATCTGCTTATCAGCAGGAGGTCACTGGGCATTGAACAGGGGCAGGAATGCGGCTGATGTTTCACTCCCAAACCCAGGGATCCTGAGACCAATTGAGACCACCTTTACCACTGCACTGGCTGAAATCACTGCTCAACTGCTCAGCATCAGTACCTAATCTTGGGCGCTGCAAGTCTGTACGGCTCAGCCTCACTCTCGGCAACAGGTTTAACACACTCAACTTTTGGGAGGGTTAATAAGTCAGGCTTGACACATGACTAGCATCAGTTAATTCTGCTGATTTTCTCTTGAACCATTACATGCCTCGTCAACCCAGGACTCAAACCTTCATTTCTAACCGTATGGAATACTTCAAACATCTCTTTTTTTTTGCGCAACTTCAGACCCTGTTCATACTCAGAAGATTTAAGTGTGGCGGTCAAAGTCACAGGCAACAAGACATTTTTCTGTTAATATAGGAGTTGGATATACATGAGGCGGGGGAGTTGGGATTTGGGAAAGAGACACAGTGAGTCAGAGGTGGCACAGGATAATAACAGAGATGTAGAGGTGGCACAGGATATTGACCGACCATGAAACCCTATTGTTGCAGCTGTCCAGGGAGCTCTCTGCCTGGCTCAGTCACGCTTGCTTTAGTTTCCCCTTGTGGTATTACTCTGTGACTGGTGAGCAGACCTGCCTCCAACTGGATCTGGGATGGTGTCATCACCGTCACTATCAGATATCAGAGCGACCGATCAAAGCCACAATGCCCTTCTCAAGAGGCTATTTAATAATAATAATCCTCGCATTTGATACAGCGCCTTATTATGTCAGTGAGATATTTGAAAGCGCTTCACAGGATATACTGTAAAATGAATTGACTGTATATTTTGGGGGCCACTGTATATTTTGTTCACACCACCACTGTTTATCCTACAGTCAGAGACCATCAGCGGATGTGAGCTGACACTACTCAACGTGAGAGGCGCTATATAAATGCAAGTTGTTGGTGGTGGTGTTGTAGAATTCTCTTTCTTCCCACAGCATCCCACAGTCATTACACTTTGCTGTTAATCCTGTGAAACTTTGAGACATCCTCCCAATGTGAAAGGCACCATCAAATTATTGATTGTTATTATTTAAATGTGACTGAATAATAATAATCCTTGCCTCATCACATCTTCGAGACGTCTTAAAGTGCTTAACAGAATATACTGTAAAATGCAGCGGCTGTGTATTTTGTGGGCAAAACTGCACACAGCAGTTTCACAAGGAACACAGACACGATCGGCCGAATGGCCTTGTTCTGTGCTGTAAATATCATTGGTGCTATGATTGTTGGAGAGCATTGGGGGGAGTGGGGGGGTGGAAAAGTACTATTACTATTTGAGGCCACAACTTTATTATTATAGGGTCAGCCCTCACGGCAACTCAAACCCCCACCATTTTCAATCTTTCAAATGTCAGTTTTTATAACTGTTTCTCTGGTCAAAGTGGTTACTTTTGTCAAATTGTTTTGATAATACCTGCACGCAACTTTGCATAAAATCAAGACTATTCCTTGAAACCTCACAAGAATAACGCAGATTACTACTGGCTTGGAATTGTGATAAAATGCTCTGTTTATTCACTGTGAATTGACAATAACAACCTCCGGAAACCGAAAAGTGACAAAGAAATGTGTGTTTCATTTCCATCTAAAGGGCAGTTTGTCTAAAGTGTTTTATGGCCTGCGTTAAATTACAATTCTGCAGTTTTATTTAAATAACAGGTACTTCATTTCAACTCGGAACCAATAATAATAATAATAATAAGTAATAATAACTTGCATTTACCCAGCGCCCCTCATGCAGGATCAAGTCCCAGAGCGCTTGACAGTGGCAGAGCACGACTCCAAGCTGGGAGGAGGGGGAGGTGATGGTCGAATAGGAAGTTCTTCAGGCACGACCTGAATATGGGGAAGGAAGGGGCAAAACGGAGGGATAGAGGAAGAGCGTTCCACAGTTTCAGGGTGCAGTGGCTGCAGTGGAATAGAGGGCACGGGGGACATGCAGGAGGCCAGTCGAGTGGAGGCAGTGGGTTGTGGGTTGTGGGGTATGCAGGTTGGAGAGGGACGGCGGTGCCAGGGCATGAAGGGATTTGAAAACGCTTGTAAGGATCTTGAAATCGATCCGTTCATCAGTAGGAAGCCAGTAGAACCTGGCTAGAGCTGGTGTGATGGGGGTAAGGAGTTTGGTGCGGATGAGTATGCTGGCGGCGGAGTTTTGGATCAGCTGGTTCCTGTGCATGGTGGGACCATCAATGTCTCCGTGGCAAAGAGAAGTGAAATGTGACATTTCATTTCATGACAGTAATAAATCACATTGAATCTGTAAATGAAAATGTCACTATTTCATTCAGTGGGGACGTGACTACACATATAGCACTTGGTAATAACGAGGCTATTGATTCTGCATGTCTAATGCACCTGGTGCTGTAATTTACAGTTACTGTATGTGGCTCATCTGTACTCATTCACCAATCCAACTGTGACAATGTTAGCAATTAATAAGATGAGGTACAGCATCATGAACAAAGTTTATGGCCAGCAATCCCCCAAATAAACTTCATGGCTATTGGTGGGACATTACTGGATATTGCTGGAAACAATGATGGCATTTAACCTGCGATTGGTAACCCATATTGTTTCTTTCCAGAACACTGTTTGTTACTCACTGAGTCTGGGACATTGCTGTGTGTGAATTGGCTGTCGTATTCGCCTACAAATACACAGTCACTACACTTTACATTATATCCTGTAAAGCACCTTGAGATGTCCTCCTGACACAAAAGACACTGTATTAGTTATAAAGATTATTATTAAAATCTATACTGTATAAATGATAATTATTAACATTAATTATTAATGAATAATTTAAGAAATGTCACTCAATCCACTACTATTTGTGGGACACTTCTGTGAGCAATTGGCTGCCATGTTTTGCCACAAAATACACAGTTCAATCCACTTTCCAATATATTCCGTGAAGCACTTTGAGATGTTTCAATAACTTGATAAGGTGCTATATGAAATGCAAGCATTATTTTGGGGTAATACCAAAAATGGCATGGGGTGTGATGGGAGAGGTGAATATAAATTGAGAAGATGAGTAAACTAAAGGAAGACTAAGTACTGGGACCAGATGGAATAATCACTGAGAGGGACAAGAGCGGAAATTGATGAAGCCCTGGAGATCATATCTCACAAGGAAGGAAGTTCCACACTAGAAGCTTGGAGAGTGGCAAATGTCAAATCCAACTTCAAGAAAGAGAATAAAACTAATCCGGATAATTACAGGCCAGTCAGTCTGGCATCTGTAGGAGGAAAAGTAATGGAATATATAATCAAAGACTCCATTACCAATTTCACAAGTCAGTGTGGGTTCCAAAGGGAAAGATCTGTTTGAAAAACCTAATAGAATTTTTTTGAAGAGGAAACAAAATTGGTTGATAAGTGACATACAGTAAATGTGATGAACATTGGATTTCAGAAAACTTTGACAAAGTACTGCACAAAAGATTTGTGGCTAAGGTCAGGCCATATAGGATCAAGGTGAAGGCTATATAATATATATACAATGGAAGGATAAGTGGCTACAGGGTAGAAAACAAAGACTACGGGTTAAAGGCAATTACTCAAATTGGACAGATGTGGTGAGTATTGTTCTTCAATGATTCATTCACTCCCTGGCACCTCCCTACCTCTCCGACCTCCTCACTCCCCAGTCCACCATCTGGTGCCTCCGCTCAACTGGCACCAGCATCCTGCTCATCCCTCGCACCCTTTGTCCCACCATCGGAGGTCTCTCAGCCGCTACCCCCAAAACTCTGGAAAACGCTCTCTCAATCCCTCCACTTTTTCAAATCCCGCCTGAACACCTTCCTGTTCGACCGTGCTTACGGCCACCTCCCCCTGGCTCGGAGTCAGGCTCCACCACTGTTAAGCACTCTGAGATGCTACCCTGGTGGAGGGCGCTGTATAAGAGCAAGTTGTTGTTGTGATTTGTTCTGTTGCCACTACTTTTCGTCCCGTGTATATGTACGATTTGGAGCAAGGAACAGAGGGAGGAATTTCAAAGTTTGCCGATGATACAAAGGCAGGGGAATAGTAAATACCGAGGAAGATGAAAATAAAATCCAGGTAGATATTAATAGGATGGCTGATTGGGAAGACAAGTGGCAGATGGAGTCAATACAAAAAAGTGTGAGGCAGTTCATAGTGGGAGGAAAAACATATCTTCGGAAAATGAACCTGTAACTTAAAGGAAGCAAATCTTAAAGGGGCAGAACAGAGGGATTTAGGCATTCAGATTCTCAGGTCAGAGGCAGAGACCCAGGTGGATAAGGCCATTAAAATGTAAATAGAACTTTAGGAATAGAGTATAATGATAAAGATAAAGAAGTAATATACAAGTGGTGGGCAGGCTACAGTTGGAATTATTGGAAAGATGTTATGACTCTGGAGGTGGAACAGAGAAGATTCACCAGGATGTTGCCTAGAATGAGGAAACGCAGTTATAGGGAAAGGCTCGATAAACTGGAGCTTTTGTCTTTGGACCTCAGAAGGCAGAGATGGGATCTGTTCGAGTTGTGTAAGATGATGGGAGGCTTATTAGACAGGGTGGACAGGGAAAGATTATTTTCCTAGGTGTCAGGGGGTCTAGAACTAGTGGGCATAGTTTTAGAATCAGAACTGGGAGGACCAGAACACAGATTAGGAAACACTTTTTCACACAGAGAGCGGTGGGAATGTGGAATGTAGAATTCTCTGCCCACAGACAGTTGTAAAACAGGACTTGACACATGGTTAAGAGAGAATAAAGTTGAAGGAAACAAGGAAAAAGCCGGGATAGGGAACTCAGGATAGGATCTAGGATGGGTCCTCGTGTGGACCGTGAATACCAGCTGGAGAGGATGGGCCAAATGGCGTGTTTCTGAACCGCACGCATTTGTGAATTTATGAACGACAGGAGGTATGGCCTTGCTTTGTTATCCTTTCTCCAGATTGTCTCAGGACCTCTACCTTCCCTCACCCCTCCCCCATGCTCGGGTCCTGACCCCTGACTGTCCAGTGCCTTGGGACGTCCTCCCAATGTGAAAGGCGCTCCATAAATGTAATTTTGTTATTGTTGTTGTTGTTCAAATCAAACCAGCTAGGGAAGAGGCTGCTCCCTTCACCCACTCCCTTGACAATCTGTTTGAAGGAATATTGATTCGACACTGAATGCAGTGAACTTCACAACAAATTGATAACAATGCACAGGTTCCCAGCAGGACTCCAGCTGAATGCTCCATCTCAGCACTCGCTCAAGGCCAGTCTTGTTTGATGAAATACCTAATTGGGAGCTATTATGCACTATTTGCTAAGTGTAGCAAGTTGTTTGTTGTGTGCTTATAATGGGGTAATTAGATTATAAATACACAACACAGTATCTACTGCACTCAGTGAATAACACGCAGTTTCTGTAAAGATGCCGTGTGCTGCTCCCAATCGTAGGTTAAATGCCATCCTTGTTTCCAGCAATATGAAATAGGATGTTTGTCTTAATTGCCAGCGCTGTGCCATGGCCATCTCTAGCAGTCAGTCATTGGTTCTCTTTCAAAATACTGGAACAATAACAGACACTTTCGTCTTCTCTGATGGCTGGGGGCAGAGCTTTACAAGACCAAATGGATTTCAAGTTATTTTACACTGTTAATTGGCTGGTGCTCGAGTGTTTGGCTTAGAGCCGCGTTAGCGAAAGCCACAGGGCTCATGTGGGAAACCGGCTCAATGCAACACAAAGCGACAGAATGCCCAGCTTTATCTCAGGGATTATTGGTCAGGAAACTGGGAGAAACGTGTCATCTGAAGGACGGCGTCTCATTCAACTCAGGGCTCGCTCAGCATTGCACTGGAGCGTTAGCTTGGACTGGGAGCTCGGGGTGGGGGGTCGGGGAGTGGGGCAAAGCCTGCAGATCAAGCCTGAATCTATTCTGCTGCTGTGAGGCGCTGCTGTAATCTGTTGAATCCTGCCTGAATGGATATGAAGTGACTTTGTATCATGCAGTTTATGGTAATCGACTGCAGATCAGTTAGAAGTTGCAGCAAAAGGTTACAGACTGAACCACAAGTATATTTAGAGTCTGTACATTAGGAAGATTAGATTGGGCTTTGCATGCGTAACCGTAAACTCTCAGTGTTTTGTTAACACCCTGTAAGGTATTTACTTATTTCCCAATAACCAGCCGGTGGTTGATCGGTATTGATCACCCACTGATCATTTGTCTGACTCACATCGAGACTGTTCGTCTCCAAGTCAAAGGAATCTCTCTGGCTGGCTGGCAATGATAATCACACTTACAATATGAAATCCTGTTGTTTCACTTTGTGGCTGTGTGTTGGACGTTGCTGTGCACAAATTTGCTGTAACATTAGCCTTCGAAATACACAGCCACTACACTTTACAGTAAAACCTGTGCAACACTTTGAGTCATCCTTGTGATATCTTGATGCGAAAGACTCTGTGTCAAATGCAAACTTATTTAAAAGAGTGGAAACAAGCGGAGACAAGAGATGTGAAACAGAGGGAATAGAATTAATATTAATAATAATAACCTTTGGGTTTGATATATCCCCTTATCAGGTCTTCGAGACGTCTCAAAGCACTTCACAGAATCTACTGTAAAGTGAATTGACTGTACGTGAGCTAAACCCGGCAGCCAATTGCCACAGCAGTGTCCTACAAACAGTCGTGGATTGAGTGACCAAATTATTATTATTACTTATTTTTGAAGGGATTATTACTCCTGGAAAAGCGATCCGCCAATCGATTAACAACCGGGTTCCTACTTATAACTAGGAAAACAGAGGTGTGTGGAGTAAGGAAACTTGCCAAACGTTTTGTCCTGCCAGGGAATCGAGCCCAGGTCCTCTCGCTTTCTAACCACTGAACTGCAGGACTCCTGTACAAACAGTTTGTAATTCACAAGTTAAGAGAGAACGAGTGTGAATCTGGTGCGATTGCTTATGTGAATGACATTTCAAGGCAAACAGATCATTTTGCACTCTATCGTGTTTCTCAGTCATTCGCTGAGGTGACAGATGATTGACGGCTGTCTGAAATCAGTCAAATATCTTGGATCCAGTTAGATTTATTGCTTCTCTTTGATCAGTTGATCTCACTTTTAAATCCTTTCTAATACATGTATTATCATGTCAGCGATTGCCCTTGTAAATAAAACAGTTCAGGAACGGGAGATTGGAAATCAGGACAGGGCAATCGCTGTGAAATTGATTTCCCCGCTTGTTCTCTGAAGTAGCCTTGTCTTTGATGATCCACTGAACAGATGATTTGGCTCCTGATATAAACCTGAACACAAAGGAAAAATGTGCTGGACTGGAAGTAACTGAATAGCATGTAGATAAACTCTACATATCTGTCCTTCGGATGAGATATTAACCCAAGGACGTTGAAGATCCCACGGCACTATTTGAAAAGAGAAGGGAGTTCCTCTTTCTGGTGTTCTGGCTAACAATCCCCCAAATAAAATTGGTCACTCACTCCATGATTGTTTGTGGGGCACTGCTGTGTGCAATTGTGCTGCCACGTTTGCCTCATTCCATTTCAGGGTAATTCCTGTGAATTGCTTTCAGATGTAAAGGATTATTATTATTATCATCGCATTTCCCTCCCCTGCCCCTCAATCCCATACTTTGATTAGTTGGATGTAATGTAGTGCTGGCCCAGCGTTTACAAAGTAGAGGAGCCACGGAAACAGAACCTGTGATAAAATGAATGCAAGTAATAGACTGAGACCACAATTGTGAAGCAAAATGTAATTCTGCAAAATTCCAGAATGTTGGTAAACTGCAAACCTTGACATTTTGCACAACTCTGTGATGCACTTCTTGCTCTCTTCTTTCTTCATTCACAAAGCTTCAATAACATTATTTAATAATGCATAACACAGCATAACAGATATTAGGCTCTGTTTACTCAGTAGTAAGTAGGAACCCGGTTGTTAGTCGATTGGCAGATCGCTTTTTCAGGGATAAATCCATGACTGTTTGTGGGACACTGCTGTGCACAATTGGCTGCTGCGTTTCACCCACAAATATATAGTCAATTCACTTTATATTCTGTGAAGGGCTTTGAGACGTCTCAAAGACGTGATCAGGCGCTGTATCAAATGCAAGGATTATTATTATCATTATTAAAGTGCAGGGGTAGAGAAGGCCAGTGTGTATGTTCTCAAGTATAATTTCACCTTGTGGGTCAACAGGCAGAGGGGCAGTGGGGTACGGTATCTGCTTGTGATGGAGTATAGAGAGAGAGAGAGAGAGAGAGGCTGGGATATGAGAATATGACATAGTAAACAGCTGATACTGAGCTTAAAACCAAACCATCTTTACGTTGATTTGCATAAAATCCCAAATGTTGTGAAAGCGGTGATTGTGTAGCTGCTGGTGTCTGTGTGTGTGTGTGGTCCAGCGAGAGGCTGGGAGCACGTGGAATGAGTAGAATCTGATACAATCTGATAACGATCCTTATACAGCGCCTAGTCACATTGTCGGGATGTCTCAAAGCCCTCTCGGGATTTTGCTGAGAAGTCGAGTCACTGTGTGCGTTTTGTGGGGGAGTGCAGCATCGCAATTGCACACAGCAACATCCCGCAAACAGCCGTGAAGCGAGCGACCAGTTTTCTCTTCCCCCTCAGTGAAGCCACAGATCCCCGGGGTGGGGTGGGGGGGCGAAGGCCGCTCTCAGGTTATTGCTGACATGGAACTCCAGCTGAGGGTAAAAGGCTTGAGATCAGTCAGTGTCTGGAAGGCTCTATCTGTTACACCGTGGATTAGCTGTCACCTCAGATGAATAAAAGTCTCTCCCTAGAAATAGTGATTTATTAGCTTTTTTGTTGAAATTCATGAACCGGCCATCACTCTGTCTCTCTCTCTTGTTCTGTCTCTCCCTCACACTTCCTCTGCCGCTCGTGCTCTCACTCTGTCCCTTGCTCTCTCTCTCTCTGATGAGGTTGCTGTTTATTTGACCACCAGCAGTCTATTATCTGATAGGTAAGCACCTTGAGCTCAATTTGATGCCTTGATTTTATAACAAGATTCTCATCATCACGCTGAGAGCAATGCTCTTATCACCAATCAAACTCTCAGCTACAACAATGACATGAAATTATGCTAATTAATAGGATCACAGGTCAGAATTTCATCCACTGATAACCTATGTAGCCTTAATTTTCTCTGAAAAGAAAGATTCCATCACTGGCCGAGCTGTTTCATTCTCCCCTAATCTCTCAACCTCCCTCCCTCCCTGCGTCTTGATCTCTTTCTATCTGTCATCAAGTCCTGTCTTAAAACTTACCTCTATCATCCACATGAAGGCCACTGTATAAATGCAAGTTGTTGTTATTTCAGTTTAATGTGGAGTCCTTTAATCACTCTGGAATGCTCCCCTGCGTGAGGGCGCTATATAAATGCAAGTTGTTGTTGTTGTCTTGTAGCATATTAGTTAGAGCACTCGCCTCACAAGCGAGCGGACCCGGGTTCGATTCCTGGGGAGGGCAAAACCTTAGGCAAGTTTCCTTGCTCCACACGCCTTTGTTTACCTAACAGTAAATAGTCGATTGTTATTCGATTGATGGATCACTTGTCCAGAGTAATAATCCCTTGAAAAATAAATAAATAAAAACTAATAATAATTTGGCCATTCAATCCACGATTGTGTGGGACACTGCTGTGTGCAATTGGCTGCTGCATTTCGCCTACAAAATATACAATCAATTCACTTTACAGTGTATTCCGTGAAGTGCTTAGACGTCTCAAAGATGTGATGAGGCGCTGTATGAAATGCTAGGATTATTATTATATCAGTAAGGACGCTGATTCCTTTTTTGAGAACTGCACAAAGCCAGCCACTGTGGTAAGACTTTGTTTAATGTTCTGCTTGTCCAGTCAGTGATTCCCCACTGGGGTGGGTTTGGTGCCTTGGAGCACATTCATCATGAAAAGGGCTTTCAACGTAACCGTTATAGCCAGGCATTCCTTGGAAACGCACCGTAGCCTTGGCAACCAAAGCTAACTTTAAAAACCTGTCAATTCAGGCCCATCAAGTATTGTTCCCTTGGAATGAGACTCGTTTATTTTAATGGGAAGAGGAAAACTGTCTGCGGTTTTGTTGGACATTTCCAATCTCTCTCATTCTTCCTGATCATGAGTTTCACTCCCAGATGTTGATAGCTGGGACTGTATGGAGTAATATCTACGAGGATAGATGTTACCCCTGGTCATGATTGCTCTCGGGATGCATGTCACAGATAATAATAATAATAGTCATAATAATAATAAGGAAGAGCAAGAGAAACGACAGAAAAAGAAGAACAAGGGAGAGAGAGAAGAATTGGAGAGACAGAGCAACTTATATTTATGTAGTGCCATTTACATGGTGTAATGTCTTGGAATACTTAAAAGATGAGAGAGAGAGAGAGACAGAGAGAGAGGACCAAGAGGTGAGAGGAACTCAGGAGCTGGAGGGAAAGGAAATGATAAATTGAAGGCAGCTGAAATGTGAGGTTTGAGCAAGACCGCGATGAAATCTTTTGGTCACAATTTAGTCGCCAACTCAAACCCCGGCTTTGCCCTGAAAATAGTTTACCCCCATTAAGACGTCCTCCATTGTTGAGCTGGTAACGGGATTGTAATTTAGATATCATTGACATTTATTAGGATAGTCTTATTATTTTCCTTTGCCCAGCTTGCCCTTGAATCTTAGTGGGAATTGTGTCGACCTTCAGTTGAGACATTAAAATGAGCTGCTGTCTGTGCCTGATCAGTTAAGTATCCCTGAAAGAGAAGGGAATTTCTCTCCAGGTATACATGGCGGAAAAGCGCAAAAGAATGCGGTTTGATTGTGAGTAAGGCTATGCATCTGAGACCTTGCCTTTCACGGGAGCACACGAGGAGACAGGATGGAATGTCTAAATACTTGCTGGTACAGTACCAGCTGAGATCAGTCAACAGCGTGAAGCATTCTGAGGCATCCTCCTGACGTGATAGGCTCTGTAGAAATGTAAATCCTTGTTGGTGATACAACACTATTATTGACTTTGACTGTAATCACAAGGATTTAGGTTGCAGGCTTTCTGTGGGTAAACCCCCAGCATCAGGCACCAAGGCTAACAGTAGCAGCAAGTGAGAAATATCATCGGTGCTAGTGTAAGTACAGGGAGCTCATGTTATCAGCTTGCTATCCAATTTCACACAATGAAATTCAGCAGAGCAATTTGTAAATACATTTCTGACTCAAAAGAGCTCCATGCCTTTGGCACAGCATCCTAATCCAGCAGATCGGCTGATAACAAATTAAATCATACATTTATTTGAAATCCCTCCTTGTGTTCAGGGAAGGAATGTAATGGGGCGAATCGGAGGCGTGTCACTCTGTTCTGGTCAGGTCCTCTCCTCAGTGGAGATGCTCTTGTTTTTGCCCTCCTTGCCCCTAGGGAGGTTAGGGGCCATGTTAGTGTCCTGGTGCAGGTGCTGACTGAGGACAGCTCACAGCAGGATTCAAACCAGACAGTAACAAGTACATAAGCGACAACTGTGACACACCGCACCGCAGCGCACCACACAGACACATGGTCAACTAGAGTTCAGTTTGGTCCATTGTGTGAGCTCTGGCAGACGTTTAGAAGAGACGAGGTGCGTTAACCTGGCCCCTGGAACAATTTAAGCTATTTCATCTCATCCGAGACAAGGCAGGAGTAAAAAAGGTTTTGCCAAATACTTTTTCATGACTGGCTGCCTCTTTAATCTATTTACACGATGTTGAGAGAGAGAGAGAGAGAGAGAGAAAGATAAAAGGAATTCTTTACTGTACATTGTGCGGTGTGGAGCTGGAGTCAGCCTGACGCATGGCAACGTCTGTGAGAGCTGACTGCAGTACTGGCATCTGGATATTGATCATCAGTCTTATTCACAAGCACAGGAGCCACTCTGCCTCTCGCTCTGACTGACTGACTGATTCTGCTACCAATTTAAAAACCACTTGACAATATGTGACTTGTTTAATTTACCAACAGGTTATACATATCAATATTTTTCTCTATAGTGTACGATTTTTCCCTGATAGTCACTGACTGCTACGCCTGGCTAGCCTAGATATGATGATAATATCAGCCACCCCATGTGAAGGGAGCCATATTAATACGAGTTGCTGTTGTAATAATTAATAGTAACAGAAGATCGCTGCTCTGCCATTGTTCCAGTGATCTGTGGGGCTGCTTATAGGGGGTGTTTATTGCACGAATAACCATTTCCCTTAGGAATGTGCTTTTGAACAGGAAAGCATGACAGAATGTAAGCAATAATAGTCTTGCATTTGATACAGTGCCTTATCACTTCATTGATATGTCTCAAACACTCATAGTGGTTCCTGTAAAGTATGGTGAATTTATATTTTGTAGACGAACATGGAGCCAATTTTGCACACAGTGACAACCCACAGACAATGATTAGACAAACCAGCGATCTACAGTCTTGAGAAAATATGTCTCAGAGAGAACTTGCTGAAGATGTACAATAATTTAAATGGGATTGAAAAAGTAAACCCACATCATTACTTTAGGATGCACTGAGACAGTAGAACAATAGGACATGGGTTTAGAGTTATGTAGGCAATTTCAGGCAGATACCAGGAAGTATTTCTTTACCCAGGATAATTAAAAACTGGAACAGATTACCAGGAAGGGTGGTTGAGATCAGGATGCTGGGACCCTGTAAAAAGCAGCTTGGTGCTGTGATGGGAGGGTGAGAAGGTGGGTGTTCTGGGAGGATGAGATCAGGTGGGTCGAAGGCCCTTCTTCACTTAAACAAATCGTGTGATCTTGTGAACCATAAATTGAATTGTTTAATTTGGGGAATTATTGGCTAACACATAGGGAAAAAACTCCTTTTTGATTGGTGCTGTGGGATCATTAACTCATTAACCACCTGAACAGGCAGACAGGAGCTCAGGTTGACCTTTTGAAAGACGGCACCTTTGACAACCGAGCACTCATTAGAGGAATGAGTGAGCATGAAAAGGGAGCAGAAAAAAAATTCTTAAATCAAAACTTGCGCTATGATGGAGAAGATGCCATATTTATCATGTGGGCAATTTTGAAGTCAACAGCAACAACAACTTGCATTTATATTGCGTTCTTCAGGCAGGGTAGTGTCTCAGAGAGCTGATAAGTCAAAGAGTTTGGATTTGGCTGTGGTTTTGTTGTTTGAAATCCTGACTGATAAAGTCCTGGTTGTGTGTCAGCGCTTAGCAGTTCACTCTGGTTTCTGCTGTGTCATATCTGTGCTCAGGTCAGCCCGGACAGCTTCACACCCTCTCTCTGAAGATCAATGGAATAGGTGGCTGTCAGCCGATTGCACGGTGAACGCTGATTGTTCGGCACACACCTGTCTGCCTGTTACACACAGCTCCAGTTCACTGCTCAGTGAATCTCAGCTGTCTACAGTGGCCTGGCTTCACTGGGCATGTGCTGTCGTACCCAGACCTCAGACATCTCCAGTTCCTCCAGCTGTGTGCGTGTGTGGCCAAAACACTTACTTGCTACTTGTTGCACTTTCTACTGTATTAACACTTCTTTCTCGGCCTTGGAGACAATAAAGTCCTTTTGCCTCAAAGTAACAATATACCTGTGGGTGATCGCCACAGCAACAGGATCAACCCAAATTACATTTCTATGGCGCCTTTCACGTCGGGATGACGTCCCACCGCCTGGACTGTGAGCTCAAAATCCCGACTTGGAGTTTGAACCCACAATCTTCTGACTTGGAGGCGAGAGTGCTACTGACTAAGCCTCCTGTCAGCCCAGCCAACTACACACAATAAAAGTTTTTACGGAATATGAAACGCAGGAATCAAGGGGTTATTGGGCCTGAGGTAAGACATAAATAAAATAAAATAAATTTACGGGGAATAAGTGCTACCTCCATTAACCTGTTGGGGTTTTTGATGGAGAGTGATGTAACGTATAACTCATGTAATTGAGAAAAGATGTCTTACTGAAACTGAGCTAATGAAACAAATAAAATAAAAAGGATTCCTTGCTGGAGGCAGATCACGGGTTTAATAATATTAATGCTGTAATTCTTACATTCGATACAACACCTTACACGATGGGAGGATGTTTCAAAGTGCATCAGGGAATACACTATAAAGTGGAGTGACTGTGTTTTGTGTGCAAAAGAAGGAAGAGAATGCAGTACGTGCTGTGCTAAATATCATCCCCTGACCTCCCACCCCCTCACTAACGAGGGAAAGTGCTTTGTTCTATTTCTTGGTACCATTCCTTCATCTTTTTTAAAAGAAAGTGCTGGTAAGTTTGGTGAGGCTCTGCTGGGCTGTGTCGCTGGGAGCGTCCCCTCTGTGGCTATTCTCTGATTCTCTGATAATGGAATTCTGTAGCTCTGTGGTTAGAGCACTCGCCTCACAAGTGAGAGGACCTGGGTTCGAAACCTTATGCAAGTGTCCTTACTCCACAAGCCTATAGCAGTAAGTAGGAACCCAGTTGTGAGTTGATTGGTGGATCGCTTTTCCGGCAGTAATTTCTCTTTTCAATATCGATATGCTCCATCCTCAGTCCCTCCGCCTCGCCCCCCATCCCCCTCCCAACCTTGCCTCCTTTAAGACTCGTGTCAAGACTCTCCTCTTCGACCACCCTTTCCCCCACATTGTTCTACTCGAAGATAATCTTAGAGGCTAAGGACAGACCCGGCCTCCTCTTCTCCATCACGAAATGACTCCTCCGCCCACCCTCTCATGCCTCACCCATCCTCACCTCAAATGCCAACTGCGAGGTGATGCTGGACTTCCTTGAATCCACTATAACCCGTATGAAACCCACCACCTGCTCCCTCGACCCCATCCCTACACCCCTCCTTACCTCCCAGCTAAACCGCCTTGCCCCTCTACTCACTGACATTGTGTCCTGGAACGAGTTGTTGCTTCCCAGCTTCGCTCCTTCCTTTCCCGCCACTCCCTTCACAAACCCCTCCAATTGGGTTTCCGTGCTGCACAGAAACCGCTCTGGTCAAAGTGACAAATGACATTCTGTCCATCTGCGACCAGGGCTCCCTCTTCCTCCTCGTCCTCCTTGACCTCTCTGCTGCTTTCGACACCGTCGACCACTCTATCCTCATCCACTGCCTCTCCTCTCACCTCAACCTCCACGCTGTCCTCGATTGGTTCAGATCCTACCTCTCATATCGCCTCCACTTCATCTCCTCAAATGGTTTCTCCTCCAGCCCCCACACGTCTCATGTGGCGTTCCTCAGGGCTCTGTCCTTGTTCCCCTCCTTCAATATCTATATGCTTCCTCTTGGTGACATCATCCGCAGACATGGGATCAACTTCCACATGTATGCGAATGACACCCAACTCTATCTCTCTGCCTCCACCCTCGACTCCAGGACCCACTGCTGTCCTGACAGAGTGTCTGTCAGACGTCAAGTCCTGGATGAGAGACAACTTTCTTCAGTTGAACGTCAACAAGACCGAGGCTCCTGATTGGCTCCCGTCAGCGCGTTCTCACCTCAGGCGCTGACAGCATCACCATCCATGGGGCTCACTCCCCCTCACTGAGCTGGGCAGGAACCTTGGGGTCTTGTTTGACCCTCAACTATCCTTTCTACCCCACATCTGCACCATGACCCGCTCTGCTTTCCCCACCTCCACAACATCGCCCCACTCTAACACTGTCTCACACCACAGGGCTCTGAAACCCTCACACACGCATTCATTTGTGGAGTCCTGTAGCTCAGTGGTTAGAGCACTCGCTTTGCAAACGAGAGACCTGAGTTCAATTCCAGGCAGAGGGCGAAACCTTGGGCAAGTTTCCTTACTCCACACAGAGCCTAATAATAATCCTCCAAAACCAAAAACAATAATAAATCGGTCATTTTCAATCTACGACTGTTTGTGGGACATTGTTGTGCGCAATTGGCTGCCGCGTTCGCCCACAAATATACAGTCAATTCACTTTACAGTGTGTTCTGTGAAGCGCTTTGGGACGTCCTCCCGACGTGAAAAGCGCTATATCAAATGCAAGGATTATTATTATTATTACTTTGAGGCTCGACTCTACAAACTCACTGCTTGTCGGCCTCCCCAACTCCTCCCTCCACAGGCTGCAGATCATCCAGAACTCTGCAGCCCATGTCCTCTCCCACACTAGGCTCCAAGACCCTATCACCCCCATCCTCGCCCGACTCCATTGACTTCCCATCCCACAGAGGATACAGTTCAAGATCCTGGTCTTCACCTTCAAAGCCCTCCACGATCTTGCTCCCCCCACCTCTCTAACCTCCTAACCCCCTACCACCCTGCTCGCTCCCTCCGCTCAGCAGGCTCTGGCCTGCTTCATATGCCCCACCTCGCTCGCCCCACTATCGGCAGGTGGGCCTTCCGCCACCCTGCACCCAACCTCTGGAACTTCATCCCCAAATCCCTCCATCTTGCTCCCTCCCTCACCACCTTCAAGACCCACCTCAAGACCCTCCTCTTCGACTGTGCTTTCGATTTCCCTGCTCCCCCCCGGCCCTCCCCCACCCCAACCCTCAGCTCGGGTCCATAACTCTGTCTGTCCTATGCCTTGGGACGTCTTCCCAACGTGAAGGGCGTTATACAAATATCATTTTGTTGTTGTTGTGTTTCGCCCGCAAAATGTACAGTCAATTCACTTTACAGTATATTTTGTGAAGCACTTTAAGACGTCTCGAAGACGTGATAAGGCGCTATATCAAATGCAAGGATTATTAGTGTCATGTGGGCGGGGTGGGGGAGATGAAGAGTATTGTCACGGTCGGTCCATGGTCAACATTGGCACGGAGGCCTGAGATAGTGGAGGGAGAGGATCAGTTGCCTTCAGCCCGACTTGAAAGATGCTATATATGATGCAGTTTGTTGTCGCTGCTTCGCATGTTAATCTCTCAGCTTTTCCAATTCCATCATTTGTCCGGGAATTTCAGGGATAACTGAGATCCTGAACCAAAGCGGGACCTATTTATTTAACCCTTTCATTGCTTCTACCGTTACATCCATTATTTGAGAACAACTTCCATTTATATAACCCTCTTCACGCGAGGTAGCATCCCGGAGTGCTTGAACAATGGATGATAGCGCTAAAGATTCCTCCTTTCCCTGTCACACTCTCTCTTTTTCTCCATCTCTCTCTTTCACGCTCTCTCTCTCTCTTTTTATCTAGTCAGTCCTAGCATCCAGTCTTGGCGTCATTTCAATGCAGCGTTCTGAAAGATTACTCCCAGCTGCCGACCAACGGTGACATTTCCATTCCCCTTTCTTGTAGCTTGTCAGCAGAAGATTGAAAAATTAGTGGCAATCAGTGTTAGATTCTGAGCAGTTCAGGGCTGTAAATTCAGTGAGTATAGATCAGGATTGAGGTTGCCATTACTCATTTCTCTTCTGATGCCTGACAGGTGTCAGAGGAGAGAGAGAGAGCGAGAGAGACCTGCATTTTCTCTGGAGAGGACGTGCAACGATTGTTCAGGTGAAATGACAGTGATCGAACGTGTTTTCTCAAAACTTTCACGTTGTGCAGAAGTTTGCCTTGTGCTTTAGATCAGCCAAAGCAGCAACGATACTTTGTCAAACTAAAAGTCACAACGTGATAAATCGGCATCGTGTTATCACCCTTTTTATCTTTATTGTAAATTATTCTGAAAAAGAAAATTTGAAAGAATCCAGAATTGTGTTTATCATCAGGGAAACACGATCACATTCACTTTAATTCTCTTCGTATTCCACAAGAGATGAAGAAGGCCCTTCAGTCTATTTCATCCCATCCATCAGGAACAACCCCTTCCGTCTGGAACAGTAGAACCACAGGATACGGCCTGTGATTGATGGAGGGTAAACTCAAAACAAATCTGCATCAACACTATTCCAAGTGAATGAGCAGTAAATCTATAGAACAGGCTCCCGAGGGAGACGGCGGAAGCAGAAAGCCTCGACTCTTTCAAATGCAAATTAGGTAGATTACTTTTAGGAAATAATATTTGGGGATATAGTGTACGAGTAGTGCAGGACGTGATGTGTTCATGCAACTGCCAAGATAGTGGAAGGTAAACTGGATGGTGGAAGGCGAACTCAAGTGCTCTGGGACGCTATCCTGTTTGAGGGGCACTATATCAATGCCAGTTTGTTGTTGTTGGATGGACCTTGGTCTTTGTTTGTTTAGCATTTGCTAGGTTCTTATGTTCCTCCTGTTACAGCAACCTGGATATTAAATGATTTCCTATTGTCCCAACCTCAACCATACAGGACATGTGGAGTCCTGTAGCTCAGTGGTTAGAGCACTCGCTTTGCAAGTGAGAGACCTGAGTTCAATTCCAGGCAGAGGGCGAAACCTTGGGCAAGTTTCCTTACTCCACACAGAGCCTAATAATAATCCCTCCAAAAAACCAAAAAAAAACAATAATTAAAAATTGGTCATTTTCAATCTACGACTGTTTGTGGGACATTGCTGTGCGCAATTGGCTGCCGCGTTCGCCCACAAATATACAGTCAATTCACTTTACAGTGTGTTCTGTGAAGCGCTTTGGGACGTCCTCCTGACGTGAAAAGCGCTATATCAAATGCAAGGATTATTATTATTATTATTCTTCCTGGCAAATTGTCCCAATAATTCGTTACTTTTGGTGTGACTAAATATATTTGTACAGAAATTCCCCTTTGCAATCTAACACCTGTGTCCTCTCATTCTGCTCACAGTGTTGCCAGACTACAAGAGTAAGCTGGTTGAGGACACTGGTCTAAATCATTTATATCCAAGTGTTTGCACTTGTCTCACAATACTGTAACAGGTGCTGTGCTTATTAAGGTTGGTATGGAATCATGTGTTGTCAGTATCACTATAAGGATTTGTTTAATTACATGGTAAGTCTTTAGAAAAGGCCTTTTGTGGAGCAGCAGTTTCCACAAACTGTCATTTATTGTTACTCTTTCTTACAGACTCTTTACATTTTAAAAATAATTCCCAATTGGCTTTGACAAGAACGAGAAGCCACATTGATTTCTTTGAGAACTCTTACATTGTTTGAAAAAGAATTTCAGTTTAGTGACTTGCGATTTAGATTTTTTTGGGGCGAAGATTTTTTTTGAGACGCATTGACAACGTGATAAATTGTCCCGACATCTCAAATTATATGTCAAATATAAGGATTATTATTATTATGTTATTACAGCTTAAATCACTCTGTAGAGGTAGTTTCTAAGTGGTTTTCAGTGAAGGGCAGCCAGACTAATAACACAGCCACGTTATGCTTTAGTGGATGTTACTTTTCTTAATATATTTGAGCTTCCTCGAAAAGCTATTTTGTAGCAGGAGATTGAAATTTAATTCACAGTTATTTTGTCGCCATCTCTGAATCATCTTATTAACAGTCCCAGTTTTATCGATGATTACAGGAACTATGTTTGATCGATATACTTCCTGATTCTCTCTACTTCCTTATTTTTCACATTGTAATCATTTGGTGTAGTCAGATCAGATACATGTACAATCTATTTGATTCTTTATGATATTATCTGGTCTGTGACAGCTGATTGTCCTGTCTGTATATGTTTGTGAATCCCAGATTATTGGTTTCTCAATGTCACTTTTGCTGGTTGATGTTTATACCAGTTGGTCTTTAAATCAATATCAAAGTGTTTACAAATTGTCCTATGAATAGATTTAGCCTCATTATTATGTCTAATCACTTATTCTGTTTGTGCTGGGGCTGGACAAGATAAAAAATTTATTCTTATTATCATTATGGTTGTGTTTTGTTTCTTTGTCTCTGAACCCGTCTCTCAGCCACATGTACGTTGGAGCTTTTCACTCATGTGTCATTGGATATTCTGACCTTTCTCTTGCAGGTTGACTGGAATGAATCTGCCATCTCCCGTCATCAGCAGTAAAAACTGGTTACGGCTCCATTTCACGTCCGATAGTAATCACAAGCAGAAAGGTTTTAACGCTCAGTACCAAGGTAAGGCCTTATTGTGTCTGAAAGTGTTTCTGCATGATCGTGTGCACTTCAATCTCCACTGAAATCAATAACAACAACTTGTATTTATATAGCACCCTTCCCGCAGGGGAGAGTCCTGGAGCATTTCACAATGGTGGATTCTGACAACGAGCCAGATGGAGAGGGAGAGGGGAGGTGGCTAAAACCACGATCAAAAAGGAAGGTCTTTAGGCGGAATTTGAAGGCGAGGAGGGAGGTGGCACGGCGGAGAGATTGAGGGCACACAAAAGTACATACATTTGCTTACATTTAACACAGAGCCCCGCCTTTCATGTCTGCAGCATGTCCCAAAACACTTCATAGGATTTACTGTAAAGTAAATAAAGTAACTGTAAAGTACAGTGAATGTGGTTTGCACACAGCAACATCCCATAAATTGCCGTGAAGTGAATGACCAATTTTGGAGGGGGTTGTTGGCCAGGACACCAAGAGAAACTCCCTTCTCCTTTTCAAATAGTGCAATGAGATCTTTAACATCCAGCTGAATAGGCAGAAGGAACCTTGGTTGAACATCTCATCTGAAGATCGGCACTCTCACACTGCATTGGAGTGTCACCTCGCTCACCGTCCTCACCTCGCTCACCGTCCTCACCTCGCTCACCGTCCTCACCTCGCTCACCGTCCTCACCTCGCTCACCGTCCTCACCTCGCTCACTGTCCTCACCTCGCTCACCGTCCTCACCTCGCTCACCGTCCTCACCTCGCTCACCGTCCTCACCTCGCTCACCGTCCTCACCTCGCTCACCGTCCTCACCTCGCTCACCGTCCTCACCTCGCTCACCGTCCTCACCTCGCTCACTGTCCTCACCTCGCTCACCGTCCTCACCTCGCTCACTGTCCTCACCTCGCTCACCGTCCTCACCTCGCTCACCGTCCTCACCTCGCTCACCGTCCTCACCTCGCTCACCGTCCTCACCCCGCTCACCGTCCTCACCTCGCTCACTGTCCTCACCTCGCTCACCGTCCTCACCTCGCTCACCGTCCTCACCTCGCTCACCGTCCTCATCTCGCTCACTGTCCTCACCTCGCTCACTGTCCTGACATCGCTGTGTGTAGTCCTGTTTCTCCAGCCCTGTTGTTATTTTTGCTACATTTTCGTGATTAGGTTAATCTTTACCCAGTCCCCAGGACAACAACAGATTATACAGTGCCTTTTCATGTCCAGAGGACGTATCAAAGTGCTTCCTTCAGGCGACTGCGAGCCTGTGCTGGAGCGCGGGTTGTGTCTGTTGGGCGGGTGTGGGAGGAGAGATGAGTAGGGCTGGTCTGTTCACAAATAGGTTGTTTCTCTCATGATTCATCTGGAGGGGGAATCCAGAAGAAGGGGGCATAATATTAAAATTACAGCGGGGCCATTTAGGAGTGAAATTAGGAGCAATTTTTCACCCAAAGGATAATGGAAATCTGGTCCCCAAAAGGCTGTGGATTCTGGATCCATTCCTATCTTAAAGACTGAGATGGACAGCTATTTATTAGGTCAGGGTATCAAGGGATATGGGGCAAGGGCAGGTAATTGAAATTGAGGCAGATCAACCATGATCTTAAAGAATGGCAGAACAGGCTTGAGGGACTGAATGGACTCCTCCTGTTTCTATGTTTCTATAACAGGTGTGAATGAATTTCATCTCCTGCATGGGTGTTACCACCAAACCTTCTGTTCACTCAATGGAAGGCACAGAGACATGGCACTCTTTGCTTAAAGATTCTCTGTTCAAACCCTAGCCTTGAATTTGTTAAATAGCCTTGGCTCATGTATCTGTACGGATGCCTTCACTTCCCACGTCTCGGCTCCGTACTGTGACTGCCTTCATTTCAATCTCTCCCCGACGATAATTCAGGCTCATTGGCAAGTTACACAGCAAACCCGAGAAATAATTTGGTAACATTTGATTTGAAACCTCATGCGTGACTATAATTACATATTAATAAAGCGGTAATTACATTGCTAATTCACGCCAATACCTTGGTAATTACATAGTGTTTCATTATTACTGAACGCGTTGGTACTTTAGCAGTTGATGTATAGGAATCGCCATGTATTTCATTCAGAATAAATTAAGCACAGTGCAATGTGTTATTGCCGCAAATGTTTATTTGCTAAATAAATCAGCAAATTAAAATAATTCAAACATTTAGAAATCCAAACTACAGGAGGCTATGTAGAATTTTATTAGGAATTATTAATATCAGTGGCATCCAACGTCATGTTTAGGTGTTCAGGTGACGGAGGCTGTAAAACCCATCTGGGTTAAATTACTGCCTTGAAATTGGTCCTGATGTTTTTCTTTGTAAATGTTTTATTTGCTGTGTTTTTCCCCTCTCTCTGTTCCATAACCTTCTTGTCACTGAGATCCACTGTCAGCACAGTCTCCATCAGCTCTCCTGTGTCTCTAATGCAACAATATTGTCTAAAAATAGATTGAAGATTTCAATTTGTATAGAATTTCAGAGTTGTTTTATATTGTGAACTCACATTCTCCAAACAAAACCCTGTTTTAAAGTCTTTAAACTTATTTCACCAGGGATCTTGTTGCATTATAATGTCTTGTAGTAACTGATTTTATTGCACCTCACTTACATGCTTGTGGAGATATATTGTTGCATCCCAAATTGCTAGCAATCCTTTTTATTCAGAATGAAATGCTTTGTAATTACACAGGCAGCAGCAATAGTTATTACTATAATTGCTGACTTATCAAAGTGCAATTACAAAGCTATTCATGGAATTTCAAACTAAGACATTGCTGTATTTCTTTTGGAGAATGTCTGATTAATAGGGAATTTGAAAGGAGAATGTCTCACATTATTTCTTGTTGTAGTTATGAATAATCAAGATTTACTTAATAATAATAATAATCCTTGCCTTTGATACATTTTTACACATCGGGAGAATGTCTCAAAACTCTTCCCAGGAGTTACTGTAAAGTGTAGTTACTGTGTGTTTTTGAAGGCAAGCACAGTAATTATGCCCCACAAACAGCAGCAAAATAAGTGACACACTTTATCTGTTGGATTGTTGGCCAGGACACTATTGTTGAATAGTGTCGTGGGATCTTTAACATCCACCTGAACAGACACAGCTGGAATCTTGGTTCAACATCTCATCTGAAGGAAGTCAGGTGGTCGTTAAGAATCTTTTAACACTATTCGAAAAGAGAATGGACTTTCTTCTCTGGTGTGCCAGCTGACAATCCCCCCCCCAGGAAATATTGGTCGTTGGTTGTATGTGGGAAATTGCTTGTGCAAATTGGCTGCTGGGTTTGCCCACAAAATACACATTTCACAATAATTACTGTAAAGCTCTTCGAGATGTTTTGCCATCATAGGCATTATATCAAATGCAGAAATGATTACATACATTTATATATAATAATAATAATAATCCTTGCATCTGATATAGTGCCTTATCATGTCTTCGAGATGTCTCAAAGCACTTCACAGAATAGACTGTAAAGCGAATTGACTGTATATTTTGTGGGCGAATTGCACCAATTGCGCACAGCAGCGTCCCACAAACAGTCATGCATTGAAGTGACCAATTTATCATTATTATTACTATTACTTTTGATGGAATTATTATCCCTGGAAAAGTGATCCACCAATCAGCTAACAACCGGGTTCCTGCTTACTGCTAGGTAAACAGAGGTGTGTGGAGTAAGGAAACTTGCTCAACGTTTCCCCCTGCCGGGAATCAAACCCAGGTTGCAAAGCGTTTGCTCTGACCATTGAGCTACAGGACTCCACATATCCACAATATGTGGTGAATTATTGTGAATTAATTGATATAATAATTTGATATAATAAGACAGTTATAAAACCGCACTCGACAGGTCACCAGGGTAACAGAGCGGGACACAAAAACTCGGTGCAAGTCAACCAGCCTCGGAGAGATGAAGCTCACATCAGGCAGCGTTTGGTAAGGGAATTCAGAGCAGGAATGGCTTGCCCCCAGTGACCACCACCGTCTCCCCGGTGATGCAGGCTGTATCGGGTGAGCTCCCGGCGCACTCCTCTGGCTCCAACGTCCTGCCAGTGGGGATGGAGGCCAGGATCGGCCTGGCAATGGTTGGCTCAGACCACAGTGCAGATGAGCCCGGGGGCCACCCAGTGGATATTGATGGGGGCGAGCTCTTCGGCCAGCGACTTGGTCAGCCCCAGAAGAGCCGTCTTGCTAACAATGTGGGCACCGAGAGGCCCAAAGGGCATGAAGCCTGCGATGGAGCCCATCAGCACAATGCAGCCTCCTCCTCGCTGCTTCATGTGGGGCACCACCAAATGTGCCAGGAGTGCCACCTCGGTCACGTTGACCTGGAAGATTTTGGCCCATTGCTCTTCAGTACAGTCCAGGATGTTGCTCATTGCAGGGTTCACGGCAGCGTTTGACACCAGGATGTCCATGGCCCCGAACCATGCCAGGTTCTCGGCCAACAGCCACTCCCGCTCCTCCTGCCGCCCCACGTGACAAGCTCAGGCCCTCAGCCCGCAGCCCGGCCACCACCAGCTCCACCTTGGCCGCCCCCCTCACCCCACCACCCCCTGGCTGCTCAGCATCACCAGGCCACCCCCAGCCCCATCCCCTCGCTCTAGGCCATCACCAGCGGCACCAAGTGGGGGGAAGGGGGGGGGTGCGAGGCGCTGAGCCTGGGAGAGAAGGCGAGGCGGTGGAGCCGGTGGCATTGCCCAGACCGAGACCGAGCCACGCTAACCGGGTAAAAACACCGAGCCGCGACTCGCAGCCCGCAGACACCAGCATCACGGCAACTTCCGGCACTCAGAATAACCTAATATACATATACCTAGAGGCTGGGAATCCAGATGGTTTTAGTGCCAAGTGTATACAGCGATCCTCAGCTGGAAATAAAATGTTATGGAATGGAACACTTCACGAGCTACCGACTTGTGACTCAAAAGCCTCACGTGGGGAGGAATTAGCAAGTCTCCTGGAACACTAGTACATAACAGAAAATCTGTGCCCTTTCGTGCATTCCAAATGATTGTTGCTGCCATTTGCAATTATTTCTACGTGCATCTTTAACAGGAGACGCTTCTAGTACACTTCAGTGGGTCATTAGTGCTTCAGATGACTTGTTGCAAATGCAGTTCGGGTCCTGAATCCCACGGAAGATCACATTAACCTATTAAATTCATTGTTTACTGTGTGCGGACATAATTACTGTAGCACTCAAAGCCTCTCTGGGTTGTTCTCCTGGAGACCAGCGACCGATAGAAAAACAATTTCAGGTGAAGCTTCTTAACGCAAAGTTGTTATAAAAAACCATCAGCTGATATACTAACTGTAACAGCCGAGCTCATCACTGACCCCAGTCTCACCACGACACAAAGGATGAAGCAGGAATCACATTCGGTCCAGCCCAGAGGTAGCGATCCTTTACCGTCGCCCAAACCACACACATTTTTCTTTATGGAATTTTTGTTCATTTATGGCTGTGCCGTGGGTATCAGGGCAGGCGGCCACTGGAAACAGGGCAGTGAGTGGGTTTGCCTGGACAGCTGGACACTTCGTAACATCCCAAAAGTGGCCACCACTGCACCAGTATAATGTACACGCGTACATACACACACACAGATACACAGATACACACACAAACATACACACACACACACAGATACACACACAAACACACACACATATATACACACAGATACACACACAAACACACACGCATATACACACACACAGATAAACGCACACACACAGATACGCATACACAGGTACACACAGACATCCACATAGATAAACACAGACATACAGACATAGATGCCCACAGACATTCACACAGATACACATACAAACACACACAGACATCCACACAGATACACACAAACACACTCACAAAACACCCCCCACCATGGCACGCACGCACGTACACCCACGCACACCCACACACACGGATACACCTACGTCCCCTCATAAAAGTTGCCTGACTGCGGTCTCTCCCCTGTCAGGCCCGCTGAGCACAGCAAAGGCATTTCTGGGGGGAAACTGACAATATTTGTTGGTACTTTATATTCCCGTTTCCCACCAGTCTCACTGCCCTTCACAGCTCACTCTCCCCGAGTTATAATAATAACAATAATGCTGGCATTTGATATAGCGCCATATCATGTCTTTGAAACGTCTCAAAGCGCTTCACAGGATACACTGCACCAGTATAAAGTATATTTTGTGGACGAAACGCGGCAGCCAATTGCGTACAGCAGTGTCCCACAAACAGCCGTGGATTGAGTCACCACACTATTATTTTGTTCTGTCTCCTGGTAGCAGAGGGCTGAAGTTTGGGGAACAGCGAGTGCACTTTTGTTCCCGGTGTAAATTGCTGAGCTGTTGCTGCTTCTAATCCTGCTGAGACCCCTGTGACAGTGCTCGCCATTTACTGCACAGCTGAATGCAGTGTCACCTCTCCTGCTGTCAATCAAAAAGCTACCGAAGCTGGAAACGGCGTCTGACCTTCCGCTGACAGCGACACGAGCAAAATAACTCAAACAACGAAAATAGACATCACCGGTTTGCGATGTTTTTTCTCCTTCCACAGAGCAATCCGTGAGCTGCCACTACCCTTACACTCAGCCTCGGTCAAACTCACCTACTTTTTAACAAACGTAAAACCTCGCTTTGCTTAGTTTGAGGGGGCAGCGAGAGGGAGAGGGGCTCATTGTCCAGCACTTTGGCACGTCCTCTAATGTGAAAGGCGCTATATCAAGGCAATTTGTTGTTGTTGTTGTTGATTTAACAACTCTTGAAGGAAACACCAAACAGTAGTTCAGGAGGCAGATAGACAGTAGACCAAGAAGACACAGGTTTAGAGATGTAAAGCGGCAATTTCAAGACCGACACCAGGAAGTTTTTCTTTACTCAGAGAGTAATTTTAATAATAATATCTGGAACAGATTTCCATGAAGTGGAGGGGTTGAGGCCAGGACACTGGACTTGTTTAAAAAGCAGCTGTGATGGTGGGGTGGAGCTGGTGGTGCACTGGAGGGTTGAGACCAGATGTGTCAAAGAGCTTTCTTTATCCAAACCAATCCTGTGATCTTGTGAAAGTTGCTGTGCATTCATCACACGTTACAGAGGTGATGGGATTCTCAGGGACGATGTCTGAAAACCTTACAGCGAGCGTCTGTAAAAAAATCTGTCTGCTCTGAACTAACTAACACGTGTAAGAACATCATATTGCAACATAACACTGATTTCTAACAATTCTCTCACTTGCTTTTTTGTTTTCTCCACAGTGAAAAAGCTGACTGAACTGAAGTCCAGAGGAGTCAAGTTACTTCCCAGCAAAGATAATCAGAAGACATCAGTCTGTAAGTTGTCTGTCATTCAGCGTCCCGAGTCTTAACTTGCAACGTAGAACCATGAAGAAAAACCTTGCGAAGGAATGCGAGGGTTGTTTTTTTTTGTGGTTCTACATTTTTCCACCTCATTCCTCTCAGGCAAAATAGTTCCTCACCCACAAGAGTCCAAGCACAATCGGCACTCCAGCACTCCCATTATCTAATTCACCATCTGAAGACGAATAATATTGATAATAATACCCCTCAATACATTTGATACAGCGCCTTTCACGTCAGGAGGACATGTCAATGTGCTTCACAGGATTTCCAGTAAAGTGTAGTGACTCTGTGTTTTGGGAAGCCATACTAGGGGTGGAGGGAAGGCAGATAGAAGGGTATGAATGGATGGATTCAATTGCTCTTTTAAAGAGCTAGCACAGACATCATGGGCCAAATGGCTGTAAATTTCTATGGTTTCAAAAGGAAGAGGTGAGGGGAAGCCCTGGCTCTTCAGTTCCTCATTGTGCAGAACATTGTGGCAATGAGTTCAAACTCGACCACTGAACGAAATCAAGATCTTCATCGTCACCTACAAGGCCATTCCTGGCCTCGCTCCCTCCTACCTCTCTGACCTCATATCCCCCTACTTACCTGCCCGTACCCTCCGTTCCTCTGGCTCCGGTCTGCTCCACATCCCCCGCCCCAACCGCCCTACCATCGATGGCCGGGTCTTCCTCTTGCCTCTTCCCTTTCCTCCTTCAAGGCCGGTCTCAAGACCCTTCTCTTTGATCGTGCCTTCAGCTCCCATCTCGACTCTCTACCCCCTCCTCGCTCCCTCCCTTCCCTCCCCTCACCCTGATCATTTCCCCCCTCCTCGCTCCCTCCCCTCACCCTGACCATTTCCCCCCCGCTCGGGTCCTGACCCAACTGTACAGCGCCTTGGGACGTCCTCCCGACGTGAAAGGGGCTCTATAAATGGAATCTTGTTGTTGTTGGTGTCCTGAGACAATATTCGCGTTAACATTTGAGATGTCCTCTCGAATTGAAAGGCGCACTATAAATGTAAATCCTAATGTATTGTAACATCGCGCAGGACATAATTCACAAACAATCCAACACTGTTGTGGACTGGTCAGGACGGGGAATATATCACACTGACTTAAAACCATTTACAGTCTCCCATCCCTCTTAAAACGAGGAATAGATGGAGTTAATTTAAGTCTGCCAGTCACTCTTTCCTCCTCATCCAAGGCACATTAAAACACTCGACAAAATAATTAATTGTCCCAAATGTACAGTTAATCAGGAGCAGAACAGAAAGTTGTGGTGCACCGGCAACCATTCATTCAAAAACTAAATGCCTCCTTAAAATTAATTATAACCGGTAGATTAGCAAACAAAGCAAAAAATGTTTGTAGGGCAGTAATTTTCTCTGAGCTAGTGTTGGTGTGCAGTCATTGTCACTGCTTGCCACGTCACCCTGTTGTAAAGCATTTAGGAAATATTTTAGAAATAAAAACAGAAGTGGCCGAGAACACGCAGCAGGTCAGGCAGCATCTATGGAAAGAGGGAAGTGAGTTAATGTTTCAGGTCGATGACCTTTCGTCAGAACCTGTACATTACCTAGTAGATGCTGATCAAGGAGATCAGACAGGAAATACCAAACTAAATGAATAGGAAAAGAGATTGGATTCACCAAGCCCACGCTGTGCACAGGGTAGAATTCTATATTCCCGGGCTCTGGAAAGCCAGGATACCCACAGGTGATCATGTTCTCTATCTGTATCTTTCTCGCTGATCTTCAACCTTGTCACTGTTGCAAACAGCAACCTCAGTGCAGACACCAGTGATTATTCCTTTAGCCCCAGAGGGTAATTAACAACCAAACCAGGTTGCCTCGTGTTTTGGGAGGCCAGAACATTGGACGTTTTGAAAAAATCAGCTCGATGGTGTGATGGGAGGAAGGTCATGTGGGGATTCTGAAAGGATGAGATCAGTTGGGCCAAATGGCCTTCTTCATCCAAGCCTCCTGAGTGTTTGTGTGTGTGATTGAGTGAGTGTGTGTGAATGAGTGTGTGAGTGTGTTTGAGTGAGTGAATGTGTGTGTGTGTGTGCGTGTGCTGTGTGAGTGTGTGTCACTGACCAGGTTATGCAGGCGTCTCTAGGAGGAATTGACCGAGGCAGCAGCATTCACAGGTTTTCATGTGAGTTTCTCTCCCACGTCCACTGCTCCGGAAGAAGAATATGGAGAACGAAAATTCTTCATTTTTTTTTCACTTGAAGCCTGTTCATCATTCAGTTGGATTCGCAGGTTCTGCACGTGGGGCCAATGTTAAATAACATGGGGCTCGGTACATTATAAATGGCTCTCGGTGGGTTAGCATTATGTATGTTAGACAGGTTTACAAATATCCTCTGTTCGGCACCAGCGAGCTTATTTAGCTTCCAGCAGCTTTTACTGCTTTGATGGAGTTTTGAGCCTGGCACTGACACAATACAGCTGTATCAATCTTCACTGTGTACATTGACTCGAGGAAACTTGATCACTGTGGACGTTGCTTGGGAAAGGCTTTCAAGAATTGTTCTTATTTGGAGGTGTGCCTTCACCTACCAAGTGCACAGTCACTACACAGTCACTACCCCCTCTCTTCCCACTTTCAGGTCTCAGCTGAAGACCTTTCATTTCAACCGAGCCTTTGGTCACCTTCCTCCCCCTCCCCCCGGCTCGGCCCCAAGATCCGTTACTGTGAAGCGCTCTGAGACGCCATCCGGCATGGAGGGTGCTATAATAATAATAATAATAATAATAATCCTTGCATTTGATATAGCGCTTTTCACGTCGGGAGGACGTCCCAAAGCGCTTCATCCAAGTTGTTATTGTTGTTGTTATTTCACAGCAATCCTGTTCTCTTGTGTATAGGCAGTATTCACAGGAGCCGGATGTGCCCAAAACCAGCTTACCCGGGGTGACAATTCAATACAATTTGTATTTATACAGCACCTTTCACATCGGGAGGACATCCCCAAGACCCTTGACAGTCTTGGCCGGGCACCTGAGCTGAGGGTAGGAGCCAAAGGGAGCAGGGAGGGGAAAGATAACTGGGGGTCCAGTCAAAGACGAAGGTCTTGAGGCAGATGCTGAAAGAGATAAGGGAAGGATCGTGTTGTAGGGTCCTCCAGATGCAGTTCCAGACAGTGTTGTTTGCCTCGAGGTGTCTGACATCTATATGGTGGACATTTGGATCAAGTCCCCCCATCACTTAGCTTTTCTATAATGAAAAGTATAACATGGATTAGGTCAGCTCTAACTTTTTTAACAGCAGCTTTTATCATTAATATTTATGTGGGTGTTATCATGATAAAAATCCATGTAGAGCAATAGCCTTCAGCCTTTCAATGGGGAACAGTTTCCTACTGAATGTTTATAGGATAATAATAATAATAATCCTTATATTTGAGATTATGCCTTATCATGTCAGGAGGACTTCTCAAAACAATTCACAGCATTTACTGTAAAGTGGAGTGACTGTGTATTTGCAAGAGAACATGGCAGCCAATTTGTGCACAGCAATGTGCCCCAAACAGCCATGAAGGAGTTACCAAATTTATTCACAGGACTGTTAACCAGGACACCAGGAGAAACTCCCTCGTCTTTTCAAGTAGTGCTGTGGGATCTTTAATATCCATCTGAACAGATAGAAGGGACAACGGTTTAACACCTCATTCAAAGGATGCCACCTCCAACAATATAGCATCCATCCCCCACCCACCCCCAGACTACACTACGTGAGTTCCAAGAGGTTTCCCCTAATTGTGTTGATTGTCTTCCTAGTTGCTGGTTCTCCAGTGCTTGTGTTGAAGGAGATCAGCTCCAGTGAAATCAGTGCTTCACATTGTTATCGCAGAGAAAATGTCCATCAACATTTGCTGCCTATCCATTACGTGAAGAGCAGAAACACAAAATGCAGATCAAAGACTGCTCTGTTTCTGTGAATGTTACATCGTGAATTATTTAATCGTTAAAAATTAAGACCTACGATTCGGAATGCTGTCCGTTTATCAATCTTAACCCAACAATTGTTACAAAACAAATAATGAGTGTTTTTTTTTGGTAGGTTTATTTTATGCGAGTGGGTGTTTATTGTGTCCCTGCCCCCAGCCCCTCCCCCCACCCTGCCCGCCTCTTCTGGGATGCAGAATATCACATTTTCATATTTTAGTTGCTATTGATGTGCAAAAATTGAGTCCCATAAATTCTGACTGTTCACTGACAAAGTTGCCCTTTGTCCGTCATAAATATGCATGAGTCTGAGGTTTATGTGAGTTTTGAATCAACATATGTCAAAACTCATTTTCATACCCTTCACTGTTTATCCATCTTCAAGTCAGCCTGAGTTTATGTCAATTGTCAGACTGCAGTTTGAGGGTATGTCAGCATCACTCCTGTTTATCTCCTGGTAAGAAGTCATTTGAATATTACCTTTTTCCATGGCAGAGAGAGAGAAGACCTTATCAATGTCATTTTGTGGTTCTATTTCCCGTCATCGTTTGCAGATTGATTCGCTTATTACTAAGGGAATAGAAGGTGTTTTTCGAAATACTTCTTCCATCCTGCACTGATCAAGATTGTATCCTAGCCAACCTGTGGGTCAGTCTGGCTCAGTTGGTAGCACTCTCGTTCCTGAGTCAGAAGCTTCTGGGTTCAAGCCCGAAGTTGGGACCTTTGAACTCACATTATCTAGGCTGACTCACGAGTACAGTGCTGGGGGAAGCACAGCATTGTTTGAGGTGCCCCACTTTGGATAAGATATTAAACCAAGGTCCCTTCCCCCTGTTCAGATGAATGAAAAAAAAAGAGCATTTCTCCCGTGACCTGGGTGAAAATTCCCCAAACAAAAATTGATCATTGCTGTTTGTGGTACATTGCTGTATACAAATTGGATGTTGTGTTTGACTGCAAATTATCCAACCACTGCACTTTAACATTTATGTGAAGGGTTTGAGATGTCCTCCTGACGGGAAAGGGACTGAATCAAATGCAAGGATTGTTATCATTTAACAGTGATGAGAACGGAACAGAGGGCTAGCAATCCAACTCAACCAAAACAACAACTTGCTAATAAAGTATAACAATATAATATATAATATAATACAGTATAGCACCCTTCACATGGGTAGAGTCTTAGAGCACTTAAGCCAATCAAGAATAATTATTAATAATGATAATAACCCATACATTTGATACAGCACCTTTCATGTCAGAAGGACGTCTCAAAGTGCTTCACAGGATTCACTGTTAAATGTAGTGACTGTGTTTTGTGGATGATTGGATTACCCATTGCTATCTGAGGGGGGGGCACCTCCATTTGATTGCCAACCTAGACTGAGCTCAAAATCCCCTGCATGGGCTTTGAGCCCACAATCTTCTGACTCAGAGGCGAGAGCACTACCAACTGAGCCACACTTAACATTAATTAATTAGTAACAGTGTGCCAGTATAAATTGACGATAAACCACACACCAGAAGTAAGAACAAAATGAGTTTTATTTCTATCAATTGAGATGAAAGCTGAAGCTTTTACTGATCAAATTTTGCACATGAGCTCCATGACATCAGTGCTTTAAATCAACGTTACATTTTAGGTAGAGCTCACAGACCACTCAAGATATTACTCACGGAATTTTATCTATTTTCAGAATGTGACACTTTTATAACTTTGCTCTGTAAAGATGTCATACATTAATTATTGTACCCTTCACATGTTTCCATTCTTTGGCGCCGTTCGATCGCAAAATTGTTGATGTTAATCTTAATTCTCTGACGGTTCAGTTGGTAAAATTCAATTGTCTGAAGTGAAACGGAGCCATGCAGACCAGAGTAGCCCCATGTTTGATCCACGGGCAGTGTTGTGTAGGCTGATCTCAGCTCAGCTGTACACCTCAGATAGACATCTTGTATTTTTTTCCAAAATAAATCCCAGGTCCTGGCCTCAACTCTCCTTCCTGGTAACCTGTTCTGGTCAGAGTAAGGAAATACTTCCTGGCATCTATCCTCAAATTGCCCCTTGCATTTCTATAGGAATTGGGAACTCAAACTATTCGCCTTCTTGTGAAGTTGGGGTATTGAGCCCTATGGTATCACCCTCAGCAGTGCCTTTGGCTGAGATCCAGTAACTCTCAGCAGATTAGGACTCAATCCTGCAGCTCTCTAACAGGGATGACCTAGTGACCCTCCAGCCAACATCGCTACCATCAGGAGAATTCCTCAAACCTTCTTCTTTTCTGCAATCCAGGCACTTGGAGAATTCTTATTTCCGCTTGCGTGAGATGCAGCCTTTTCATTCCGCTGAAAGTTCGGAGTGAATGATATTGCCACTGAGCCTTCACAAATCACACTCTGATGATGATGCCATTTATGGCTCTCCAAAAACATATATACATATAATTCAGAGTCGGGATGGGACAGCACTGGGGGGGGGGGGGTTGCTTTCCATGGCAATCCCCTCTAAACAATTACGTCATTTACTCACAGCTCTTGTCAAAGCCACGGTGGCTGACCTGAGGTGACAAGAGCAGAATATTCCTGTGACTGACAAACAATACAGAGGACAGTAAGTTTAAATGGGAGAAGTGGTTTCTACCTAAAGGGCAATTCACGAATGGAACAGGAATTAACGAGGCCAGGGACTTGTTTACAAAACAGCTTGATGCTGTGATGGGAAGCTGGGAATGTTCTGGAAGGATGAGATCAGATGGTCCAAAGCGTCTTCTTCATCCAAATGAATGTTGTGAGCTTGTGTGAGCTTGATTCATTTCCCTCCCTCAACCCCTTCTCCTCACTCCCTCCTTCCCCATCTTCACGTTGCACCTGAAGACCTTCCTCTTTGACCACGCCTATGGTCACCTCCCCTTGGCTAGGCCTCGGTTTTCGCCATTGTGAAGCGCTCTGAGATGCCGCCCGGCGCTATATAAATGAAAGTTGTTGTTGTTGTTGATACTTACTCTTTAAAGTGTTGCCCCAGGTTTGTAATGAAACTAGTTCAATATTAATATCTGGAGCAGAGCATAATTGATAGGAATGTGCACAAATTGGATGTCCCATTTCACCCACAAATTGTACAGTCAATTCACTTTACAGCATATTCTCTGAAGGGCTTTCAGACGTCTCAACGACGTGATAAGGCACCATATCAAATGCAAGGATTATTATATGATTGTAAAGAATGCATTTTTTTTTCTTTTTTACACTCAATTTTCCCTATTTCCTCCATAGTAACTCAAGCGGGTGTGGCACAGGGATACAACATGTGTCCGGATCCAGGGATTCCTGAACGGGGGAAACGGATGGGTTCCAATTTCAGGTAGGGAGCCAGCAGATGTTCAATCCCATGCAGCTGATTGTGCCTTAATGTGTCTGAACCTCGTTTTCAAGTATTTGTCAGATTGCTTCTGAAATGGATGCTATTGCGTTTGGTCGGGCACGGGAACTGGCGGCGAAATAGATCGCAAAAAAAATAAACATTACATGTTCCGTACGAGCAAAGGATTCACTCAATCCACTGCATTTGGTGAAATCTTCGTGGCTACACAAAAATGCCCTGTGGCAACTGTATCTTTGAGGATGTTGTGTCAAATGGACGAATCTTCAATAGTTTTTTCAGGGCTGGGTGAAGTGAAATTTGGTACAATTCATGAGATGATTGAGAATTTAGTCATTTATGTGGTTGGGTTTTTTGGCAGCATGAACATTGCATTGAATTGCATTGAGTTCTGTAGCTCAGTGGTTAGAGCACTCGCTTTGCAAGTGAGAGACCTGAGTTCAATTCCCGGCAGAGGGCGAAACCTTGGGCAAGTTTCCTTACTCCACACAGAGCCTAATAATAATCCCTCCAAAACCCAAAACAATAATAAATTGGTCATTTTCAATCTACGACTGTTTGTGGGACATTGCTGTGCGCAATTGGCTGCCACGTTCGCCCACAAATATACAGTCAATTCACTTTACAGTCTATTCTGTGAAGCGCTTTGGGACGTCCTCCCGACGTGAAAAGCGCTATATCAAATGCAAGGATTATTATTATTATTATTAAGTGGTCAACCTGACTCAGCTGGTAGCACTCTCACCCTGAGTCAGAAGATTGTGGGTTCAAACCCCACACCCCCTCCCCCATTGGGATTCTGATCACACAGCTTAGGCTGAAGGAGGAGACATGCATTGTTGGAGGTGCTGTCCTTTGGATGATACGTTAAACTGAGGTCCTGTCTGCCTGTTTAGTTGGACGTTAAAAGGATCATAATTTGAGAAGAGAAATGAGTTTATCCCAGTGTCCAGGCCAACAAACCATCAAATGAAAAAAGATTGGTGATTCAATTCCTGGCTGTTTTAAGGGGACATTACTATGCACAGTTGGGTTGCCAAACGCACCTACAAGTACACAGTCACTCTACTTCCCAGTAAATCCTATGAAGCATTTTGGGACATCCTCCTATTGGGAAAGTTGCTGTATCAAACGCAAGAATTATTTATTGTTATAAACACCAGCCTCCCATCACAGCTTCAAGCTGTTTCCGTTTTAAATAAATTCCATCCAGGGATCTGACCTCAACCAACTTTCCTGTCCTGGCTGGTCACCTGTTCCCAGATTCCTCTAATTCCTCCTGTGGGCACCAGTTGCAGCAGCAGTACACTTTGCTAATGCGGCGAGCTCTCGCCAGTGTCTCGTTCTCCATCCTCAGAGTAAGTGGCAGCTAATTTTGCAGAGAAGTGATGACCCTGGGCCTCCCATCAGATGTGATTAGTGTCAGGATGCTGCTCAGTGCAATGCAGAGCAGCCAGCCTGGATCTCAGCAGCTTTGTCGATTTCAGTGAATAACATCCTTTGTGGTTTCCTTCCTTCTTGAGAGAGAGAGAGATCAGTTATTGTTTTGGGTGTGACAATGTACAACAAAAACTTCCCTTTGTGTATCGCCCTTCACAATAGGTAGAGTCTCGGACAGAGTACATCAGCATCTGTTCTGTGAAGCGATTGCATTTCCTGTTTTATTTATTTCAGAGTTCCAGCATTTGAACATAAAAACATAAGAATTAGGAGCAGGAGTAGGCCATTCAGCCCCTCTAGCCTGCCCCGCCATTCAATAAGATCATGGCTGATCTATTCTAACTCCACCTACCCGCCTTATCCCCATATCCCTTAACCCCTTTATCCATAAGAAATCTATCAATCTCAGTCTTGAATATGTTCAAGGACTGAGTATCTACAGCCCTTTGGGGTAGAGAATTCCATAAATTCACTACTCTCTGAGTGAAGAAGTTTTTCCTCAACTCAGTGCGAAAGGGCTTACCCCTAATTTTAAGACTGTGACCCCCGGTTATAGTTTCTCCAACTAGGGGAAAAAGTCTCCCACTATCTATTCTGTCGTGCCCCTTAATAATCTTATAGGTTTCTATAAGATCACCTCTCATTCTTCTATATTCTAGAGAATATAGGCCTAAATTGCTCAACCTATCTTCATAACTCATCCCCCTCATCGCTGGTACCAACCCAGTGAATCTACATTGTACCCCCTCCAAAGCGACTACACCCTTTCTTAAATAAGGAAACCAAAACTGCACACAATACTCTAGGTGTGGTCTCACCAGAGCCCTATACAGTTGCAGCAAGACTTCCCTACTCTTATATTCTAACCCTTTTGTAAGAAATGCCGACATACTGTTCACCTTCCTAATTGCTGCTGCACCTGTAAACTAACTTTTTGTGACTGGTGTACAAGGACACCCAAGTCCCTCTGAACGCTAACACTATCTAGTCTCTCCCCTTCTAAAAAATAATCTGCTCTACTGTTTTTCCCACATAGGTGGATGACCTCACACTTCCCTACATTATACTTCATCTGACACCTATTTGCCCACTCACCTGCCTATCTATATCTCGTTGCATTTTTTTAATGTCATCCTCGGTGTTTACTCTCCCGTCTAGTTTAGTCTCATCCGTGAATTTGGATATATTAAGTTCGATGTCCTCATCTAGATCGTTGATGTAGACTGTAAATAGTTGAGGCCCAAGCGCTGATCCTTGTGGCACTCCACTAGTCACATCCCGCCAATCTGAGAAGGACCCGTTTATCCCTACTCTTTGTTTTCTTCCAAAAAAATTGCAGTTTTTCTTCTAATCACTCACGCACTTCCTTCTATCTCTCCTCCTTTTCTCTTTTTTTCTCTCTTTTCTCTCTCCTTCCCCCTCTCGACCTCCTCCCTCTCTTCCTCCTCCGTCTCTCCTGCTTATTTACCTCTCTTCTTTCTCTCTCCCTCCATCTCCTGTTCTTTCACTATTCTATTTCTCCTTCCCCCCCATCGTTTTCTTTTCCCTTCTCTCATCTTTCATTCTCTTTTTTATCTCTCTTTCTCTCTCCTTTCATTTCTTTCTCTCTCCACTCTGTCTCTTTTCCTCTCCTTCTCTCATCTCTTTCCTTCTCTCACTCTCGCTCTCTCTCTATCTCATCTTGTGAATGAATCACCTGTATAACCTCTGAGATATACAAGTCAGAATGCTTGATGTAAGCTATTTGTAGTCAGGTTGTAGGTAAATGATGGAAACAAATTCACAGAGCAGAGATTTCGGACACCTTCCCTCTGACCTTACTGAATCATATTTTCTGACCTGCTTTGTCAGTCAGTCCCTCTGCGAGAGTCCAAACCCTCCTCTGGTGATGACGTCCCATCTCATATCATCACAAACTATCGATAAATTGGTTGGTGCGTGAGCAATCAAGAGAACTATACAAGTGTTACATCGTTCGGTTCATCTATTTTAGCCATGTGATCCAATTCCACTCTCCTGCTCACTCTCATTCAGTTTCATAGTATTCCTTTTCCAGCATCAAGTTGTTCAGATTTGGAATGCATTGCCTGAAAGGGTGGTGGAAGTCCATTCGATAACAATTTTCAAGAGAGAAGTAGATAGACTTTCGGTGAGGACAAATTTGAGGGCTATGGGGATAGAGCGGGGGAGTGGAACTAATTTGGACAGCTCTTTCAAAGAGCTGACACAGACAAGATGGTCCAAATGCTCTCCTTCTGTGCTGTATAGTTTTATGATTCTATGATCAATGCCATTCCCTGTCCGAATAATTCATGGACTCAGCTTCAACAGTGGTTTGTGGTAGCAAATTCTACATTCCCAGCACCTGCTGAGTTCCAAACACAAATCCTTCCTTATTCATTATTGTTCAGATTACCTGAAATGTGTACCGTCTTATTACTGACTCACCGAACAACGGATATAATCTAAACCTATTCACCTTGCCTCCCCTACCGCATTATAATCTTCAAGGCCTCCATCAGGTCCTTCTTTGATCTGCTCAGATCGAGTGGGGAAAAATGGCCCCAATTTTTTAAGTCTCTCTTCCACTTGTTGGTGAGTCCACAACAATGGATATAAATATAAGACAACCACTAACAGACCTAAAAGGGAATTTAGGAGAAACTTATTCACGCAGAAGTGAAAAGGTGAGAATTTGGCCCAAAGCTGTGGTTGAAGCAGAAAACATCAATGTATTTAAGAGGAAACATGATACACCCTCAAGGGAGAAGAGAATGGAGGGATAAAGAAGAAAGGAATAATAATACTAATAATCCTTGGATTTGATATAGCACTTTTCCCGTCTTCTAGACGTCTCCAAACACTTCACAGAATATACTGTAAGATGAATTGGAGGCTTGTGTGGAAAATAAGCTTCATTCAGACTGACCATTGATTGGGTTTGATTCCTTAAGCAAGTTTCCTTAATCCACATGTCTCTGTTTACCTAGTAGTTAGTAGGAAACTGGTTATTAGTCGACTGGCAGTTCGCTTTCCGGGGGTAATAAATAATTTGGTCACTCAATCCATGATTGTTTGTGGGACACTAAATTGGCTGCTGTGTTTTGCCCACAAAATATACAGTTAATTCACTTTACAGTATATTCTGTGAAGGGCTTTGAGATGCCTCAATGACATGATAAGGCATTATATCAAATGCAAGTATTATTATTATGATCAGCTTTAAAATGATGCCTCATCCTAGTTATAAATGAAGAATAAAGTCAGTCAGGGCAGCCCAAGATCAGGCTGATCAATAAAACCTCCATGCCATAGTTGGTGCAAATTCCACTGAAACCCATTCCAGCCCTACATACGTTAATCCTTGACGATTCCATCTAAAATTCACAACTTCATCAAAGCTATTTTGAAGAGTTTGGGGGCATTTTTTTTGTCTGAAGTAAACAGTTTGATATAAATGCTGGTTGTTTGCACTTAAAAGATGCCCAGGAGATTTTTTACAGCGATTATGGTTGTTATTCATGCTCCTATTTCCCATGTCGAAAATCACAGTGATCAATCTTCCACTTAGTCCCGATCGTTATCAAACCAACAGTTTGTAGTGTGGGAGGTCTGACGTTGAGTGTGGTGATACAACAGGCAAATGCGATCAGCTCACTGCATTTAACTGCTATACAGGGATATTGGGTTGGCCCCGTTGAAAAAATTAACAATGATTTCATGTTGAAATTGTGTTGAGAAACAATGTAACTGAGATTGGGTTGAAGGCTTGTTACCCAGGTCACTGCACTCTCTCTGTGTGAGAGGGCCTCACTGCCAGGCTCACTCCTCTCATTGTCTTTCAATGCACTTGAGCTCAGTTTCTTTGCCTTTGTTGCCCTGACAGTTAATGTCACCACTTTTCCTTTTAATGAATGACTATCAGTGGATTTCAGGCAAGTCGGATTCTATTTGCAGCGAGGTCAGGTAACGACCATCCTCTGTTTGGAAGTCAATAGATGTCAGCCTGGCTCGATTGGTCGCACTCTTACCTGCCGGGTCAGAACGCTGTGGGTTCAAACCCCATGCGGGAGTGGGTTTCAGATGCCCTCCCAATGTGAAAGGCGCTGCATCAAATGCAAGGATCGTTGTCCTGTTAATATTTTAAAAATGGGCTTCTCTTGATTTCTCAACCAGTTTACCCAGCGAGTATCTAGGTCAGAAGCGAGTTAGCTGATCTCAGGCCCACTGTAAGTGCTGGTTTGTGGGCTCCTGATTGCTGTGGTTGGAGGCGCGTGGATGGGAACAGCATGATGATGCCATCATCAAATATTCACAGTCAAGGTTCAGGTGTGCATAATGTGTAAGTTGTTGCAGGGTGCACACCCCCCCACCACTATCAAAAGGATTTTGAACTCTATCCTCTGGGGCATGGGGAGCCAGTGGAGCCGGTTTGCACCCAAGCTGGAGGTTGTTAAGTCAAATAAATTGGATGTCTAGTACCTTCAGGAGAGGTAAAAAGGACCAAAGCAAGGAAAAAAGTTATGTTAAACTTTACATCAGAGAGGATAAAATTTCATTTAAAAAAATGCTCCCCCCAGCACTTTCATGCCTAACACTGAGTCTGACTGCAGCTTCAGAGGGACTGGAGAGTTGAGCTCCGAAATTTTTTTATAATTATCCTTGCATTTGATACAGCAACTCCAACAATGCAGCACTCTCCCCCCAAGAGCAATACACTGGAGAGTCAGCCAGGAATTGGAGTTCAAAGTCCCCAATGTGGGGGCTTGAACCCACAACCATCTGATACTCTGCTCTGAGTTGTACCTCTGTGACCTGCTAACCCATTACCAACCTGTCCGCTTCCTCCGCTCAGCAGGCTCCGGCCTACTCCACATCCCCCGCCTCTCTTCCCCCACCCTCTGGAACTGCATCCCACATTCACTTCGCCTCGCTCCCTCCCTTGCATCCTTCAAGGCATGTCTGAAGACCCTCTTTTTCAACCGAGCCTTCCGCCACCCTCCCCATGTGAAAGGTGCTATATTTTGTACTGTATTGTACCAACATCCATGCATCATAACTTCCCAATGTTAGCGGGACCTCGAAGGTCACACAATTGAAGATTATTGCCCGAAAAGATCTTGCGTTGAATGTTTATTTCTCTTTCATTCTACTTTGCTTTACGCCGCTGCTCAAAAAATACTGCCTTGAATAAAACATAATTGGAGAATTCAAGAAAAACAACTCCAAAAAAAGTGCAAATTACCATTCTGACTGTGACAAGGCAGCACATTAGTATTTTAAGTTAGAAATCAGAGGACTAGGGACTGCACACTTCTCTTTTATCTCTGTGATATGGGTTTCAACCCAGTCAAGTCAGCTGGCATGAAAGGCTTCTCTCTCTTTCTTGACTGTCACAGTCTGAAATGGAATGAGCTTAGGATCGTTTCAGTGCAGTTCCCAATGGGCACAATGTTTAGGACTGGAATAAAACTGTGCAAAATTAAGCACTAATTGACACCAAAATCTTACTGGGAACGTCCTTGATGATATGTGATCTGTGAGCTCTGGGAGCAGTAACAGAGGACCATTCATGTTGAGGTATGCTAATAGGGCCAAATTAGAAGAAGCTTTAAGTTAATAATAATAATCCTTGCATTTGATAAAGCGCCTTATCACGTCTTCTAGACGTCTCAAAGCGCTTCACAGGATATACTGTAAAGTGAATTTACTGTATATTTGTGGGTGAAACACGGCAGCCAATTGCACACAGCAGCGTCCCTCAAGCAGTCGTGGATTGAGTGACCAAATTATTATTATTATTTTTCTTGAGGGATTATTATCAGGCGTGTGGAGTAAGTGCCAAAGGTTTTGCCCGGCCGTGAATCAAACCCAGGTCTCTCGCTTGCGATGCGAGTGCTCTAACCACTGAGCTACAGGACTTCTGAAGTTGCCGTGTAACTAGAGCTGTCGTTCGTGTCCTCCGCACCTCAGGCGCTGACAGCATCACCATCCATGGTTGCACACTCAACCTTGCTAAGCCAGTCCGGAACCTTGGGGTCTTGTTTGACCCTCAACTACTCTTTTTACCACACATCTCTGCCATGACCCACTCTGCCTTCCCCACCCCCGCAAAATCGCCTGGCTCCGCCACTGTCTCACACCACAGGCCACCGAAACCCTCATACATGCCTTCATTACATCGAGGCTCAACTATGCAAACTCTCTGCTTGTCAGCCTCCCCAACTCCTCCCTCCACAGGCTGCAGATCATCCAGAACCCTATCACCGCCATCCTTGCCCAACTCCACTGGCTTCCCATCACACAGAGGATACAGTTCAAGATCCTGGTCCTCACCTTCATGGTCTTGCTCCCACCTACCTCTCTAACTTCCAAACTCCCTACCATCCTGTTTGCTCCCTCCGCTCAGCAGGAGCTCCCTGCTTCACGTCCCCCACCTGGCTCACCCCACGGGTGGGCCTTCCGCCACTCTGCCCCCACCCTCTGGAACTCCATCCCACAGTCCCTCCGTCTCACCCCTCCCTTCGCCACTTTCGAGACCCACCTCAAGACCCTCCTCTTTGACCTCTCCTCTTCGGCTTTCGATCTCTCTGCTTCCCCTCTGCCCTCATCCCCCCATCCCGACCCTCAACCCGGGTCCTTAACTCTGCTGTCCAGTGCCTTGGGACGTCCCCCCAATGTGAAAGGTGCTATACAAATGTAATTTTGTTGTTTTGGTGGTGGTGAAAGAGCTCACTCTGCATCCAGGAATGCTGACCACATCAGTCTTTGAAATGTAAAAGGTCAGTAATTCCAACGGAAGGTGCTTTCCAATAAAGAATCATATTCATAAAATCTTACAGAACAGAAGCAGGCCATTCGGCCCATTGTACCTGAGCCAGCTCTTTGAAAGAACTACCAGCTAGTCCCTATCCCTGGGTATTACCCCAGAGCCCTGCAAATACTTACTTTTCAAGTATCTAATTCCCTTTTGAAAGCTATTATTGAATCTGCTTCCATCCCCTTTCAGGCTGTGTGTTCCAGACCGTAACAACTCTATTGTTGCTTAGCTTTTCAAATCAGTCCTCCTGTCTGTTTATTCATTCAGAACAAGGTGTCCAACAAAATCAAAGTCTCACCAATTACTGGGACTTAAGCATTTGAAGAGCATAACGATGTCCACATTATGAATATATCACTTTGAGTGTACACCCTTCTCTTCCCATCTCTTCAGAGATCAAGTGGGTCAATTACATTGTTCTGGAGGAATTCAAATAGACTTTGAAGAACTTGAGGATACCGATTCTTATCTTCATCTGCAAACACAAAACCCAGGCAGAATGGAGGGGCAGAGTTCTGCAATCACCAACGACGGTTGGAATCAAATGGAGTTTGACAATCTGCCTCCAGGTCCCAGGGGCCACGAGTCCACTGCAATTAAACTGCCAGAAATTTAGCACTGATTGTCTGCCACTCAGCGCTCCAGTTTGGTTAAGCTCCGAGGGTTGAGGGACATAGCTGAGGCAGGGCATCAAGAGTGAATTTATAGAGAGATTGTTCAGTCTTCTCGTTCATTGTATCTATCAGTCACTTGAATGAGAATGAACAGAACCAAAGCATTAGAAAGGTCTGTATTTGAATCATACCTTACGAATACCTTTGACTAATCCATACAGAATTAATTGCTATCAACATCTCCATTATTGTATCATGCAACTACCAGGATGGTAGAAGGTGAACTAGATGGACCTTGATCTTCTTTTCATCCAGCAATTCCTGGGTTCCTATCTGATTAAGCCTTTCAACTTAACTTCTGACATAACATGCTGCATAGAGTGCCACAAGGTGAAAGCAATATAAAGGAACATTTTGTGGCTAAGCCTCTTTTCTAAGATTGAAAAGAGAAGGGAGATTTTCTCTTTTGATGTCCTAGTTAACTATCTCCCAAATAAAATTGGTCATTCACTTCAGTGTTTGTTTGTTTGTTGTTGCTCTGTCTGTTCAGGTGGACATTAAAGATCCCATGGCACTGTTCGAAAAGAGAAGGGAGTTTCTCCCGGTGACCTGCAAATAAAATTGGTCACTCACTCCATGGCTGTTTGTGGGGCATTGCTGTGCACAAACTGCTGCCATGTTCCACCCACAAAATTCACACTTTACAGTACATCCTGTGAAGCACTTTGAGATGTCTCAAAGACCTGATAAGATGCTATATCAAATGCAAGGAATATTATCAGTGAGTCCGGTAACGTGTTGATTAGAGCACTGGCCTCACAAGCGAGAAGACCTGGGTTTGAGTCCCGGACAGGGCGAAACTGTAGGCAAGCTCCCTAGCTCCACACGCCTCTGTTCACCCAGCAGTACGTGGGAACCCGGTTGTTAATTGATTGGTGGATCGCTTTTCCAAGGGTAATAATCCCTTCAAACATAAATAAAAAATGTTAAAAAATAATGTGTTCACTCAATCCACGACTGTGTGTGGGACGCTGCTGTGCACAATTGGCTGCCACGTTTCACCCACAAAATATACAGTCAAATCACTTTACAGTATATTCTGTGAAGCGCTTTGAGACGTCTTGAAGACGTGATAAGGCTCTGTATCAAATGCAAGGATTATTATTATTATCATTATGGGTTTGTGGCTAATGTGCAAATTGGCTGCCGTGTTGGCTTAAAAAACAGTCACTGCATTTCACAGTGAAACCTTGTGGTGGGCTTGGAGATGTCTTGATGAGGCGATGAGATGCTGTATTAAACATAAGACTTGGTTATTGTTTTTGATGATACTCATTTGCTCGTTCCAGACTGGGATCCAGTGTGCAGTTCTCATGTGACGACAGTTACGAGCTGCAAGGCTCCAAAAGCATCACATGCATGAGAGTGACTGACATGTTCGCCGCATGGAGTGATCACAGGCCATTCTGCCGAGGTGAGGAATCATTGTGCGTTCATCAGGCTGTGTCAGACGGCAGCCTTTTATCCTCACAGGTACCCAGGGCTATTACTCTCCCTCATCCCTTCATCTCTGTGACTTGCTGCGTCTTTCATGTCGAGAATTGATTGACGGGTCAGGAGCCAAAACTGCTGTTGCACACTGAACAATTCCGCTGAGTGCTTGAATTTCAGCAATAGAATTATTGTCATCTGTAGGTCATGTATTTGGACCGTAAACATATTCACAGGGTTTAACCGTTATGTTGACTGACAAAATACACAGTCAAGTCAGGAGGATGTCCCAGAGTGTTTAACATTTCTGGCTCGGCACCAGAGCGGGAGTGGGAGCTTAAGGGGGATGGTCAAAGAGGTATGTTTTGAGACGTACCTTGAAAGAGGGGAGGGAGGGAGTTCCAGAGAGCAGGCGCCAAATGGCTGAAAGTCCGGCTGCTGATGGTGAGGTGGATAGAGCGGGGGACATGGAGAAGGCTAATGGGAACAGCCAAGTTGTTACGGGTGAAGAATATTACAGAGCAGAGGTACTAATGCACGTAGATGAGATCTTCAAATTAATTTTGCATCTGGTAGCCATGTGGTAGTGAGATCAGTTGGAATGTGGTCTCACATTGCTTCCCAGTGTACTGCTTACACAATAATTTTCAATGATATTCACCTCACCAGGTATCACATCCTTATTCCTTCACAGCAAAAATAAGTCAAATAGGGCTGAGAGGGCCAGCTTCAGGACAGGCACCAGGAAATATTTCTTTCCCCAGGAAATGATGAATGATTGTAACAGGTTTTCCAGGGGAACAGTTAAACCTACGGTGCTGGACTTGTTTAGGAAACAGCTGGACTCTGGAATGTGCGGACAATAGGATGGGTGGCCAGAAAATGAGACCAAATGGATCAAAGGTGTTTTTTNATCCAGAAAGGCACTCATTGAAAATCTCATTAAATACAAGGGGAATAAATTTATCTTCTTCTTAGTTCCCTCCCACATCATATTTAGTTCTTGACTGATGCAGAGAGCTGGTTATCAAACTTCTGCCCAGGTCACCCTTGAACTGGTCGTTATATCAAAAATAATTAATTTCCATGGGAGCCAGGCTGAAAGCATGGCAATAATTTGTGTGTGGACTGGACTTCACTTACACATTCACTTTCATCTGTCTGGCCTTTACCCCTTAATGTAAATTATTGTCTTCCACGAAGGTCACTATTGCAGGCCATTGACAGCACTGCATAATGACAATCTCAGTACCAGATTAATTAATGTTTCAGGTGTCAATGTGAATTAAGAGACCTCTACTCCACAAAGATCACTGGAATACAGTCCCGAAGGTGGTCATTATAGACTGGCTTCCTTGACTAGTCGGTGGAATAAAATGTCATGATTAGCACCTCAGAGGTTAATGAAAGGGTTCATCTTTTATTCATCAGTTTCCGAGCATTCAGAGGGAAAGTTCCACTTCACAAGACCGACTGTTCGTATCGGGCCTTAGTCATGGTTGGTAAGATCCATTGGCTTCATCCATCATGTTTGCATCAAGAGTTTGTTGCTGATGACTGGGAATTTGTTGTCACACAAAGTCAATACATTTGCCCTTTCTCTGTTGAGACCCGTCTGGAATCCAGTCTAGACATAGATATTTACATCGCAGAAGAAGGCCATGTAGCCCATCGTGTCCGTACAGCTCCCTCAAGAGCAATCCTTTTAGTCTCACTTACTTGCCCTTTTCTCAGTCCCCTGTAGCTGACTCTTTCTTTTGGTGGGATTAAAGTTGCCTTTCTTTGCTGGAAAGTAAGGATCTAAGTGGAGTCGATGAGGCTTGAATCACTTGCTTGTCGGGTGAGCACGGTGTATAAAACTACCCCTAATTTGGTATGCAATTCACAGTCCTGATCAGAGAGACCACAGATAATAATAATAATAATAATCCTTGCATTTGATATAGCGCTTTTCACGTCGGGAGGATGTCCCAAAGCGCTTCACAGAACACACTGTAAAGTGAATTGACTGTATATTTGTGGGCGAACGCGGCAGCCAATTGCGCACAGCAATGTCCCACAAACAGTCGTAGATTAAAAATGACCAATTTATTATTGTTTTGTTTTTTTGGAGGGATCATTATTAGGCTCTGTGTGGAGTAAGGAAACTTGCCCAAGGTTTCGCCCTCTGCCTGGAATTGAACTCAGGTCTCTCACTTGCAAAGCGAGTGCTCTAACCACTGAGCTACAGGACTCCACAAGATGTGTGTAAAATGGAGGAAACCTATTGATGCAACAACCTGGTGTTAAACTTGGTGTTGGTGTAGCCACCAGTGGGACACTCAGTGTCTGAAATGGCAAATTGTTTTGTTTCCAGCATTTACCATCATTCGAAAATACAGTAAATTGGACATTCCTCCACATCCACCCACACCCTGGCACCTCCTTCCTTATTTGCCAGATCTTATCCTACCCTCTGCTCACCCCCTCCACTCAGCAAACTCAGGTTAGCTGCATGACCCATGCCCTCTCTCTCCGCACTACCATCAGTGGCCGAGACTTCAGTCCCTACCCCCCAAATCTCTATCTCTATGCCTCCGTCTCACCCTCTCTCTTTCTGTCTTTCTGTTTCATCTACTGAATATACAGTCACTCCACTTTACAATATATTCTGTGAAGCGATTTGAGACGTCTCAACAACGTGCTAAGGCGCTGTATCAAATGCAACAATGATTATTATTATTATTAAGACACACCTCAAAGCCTATCTCTTCAAACATGCCTATGGCCTCCCTACCCACTTCTGTCTTGTTCAGCATTGAACACTGTCCCCTGTGAAGCTCTCTCGAGACCTAACCTAATGTGTAGAGCATTTTACACAGAAGCAAATTGTTGTTGTTGGTCAGTATCCATTTGTACCCGTGAGCTCATGGAGAGTTGGGAAAGGATTAAAGCGACGGTTTTGCATCTTGTTGCAGCTCGAGTGTGTGGGGCTCACCTTCAGGGACCCAGCGGAGTCATCTCATCCCCCAATTTCCCAGTTCAATACGATAGCGACGCTCACTGTGTGTGGGTCATCACCGCCTCGGATCCCAGCAAGGTAAGTCTCTTCATTCTCTTCCTCATTTTCCCTTTAATGTTCTTCAGGGCTTCCCTCCGCACCAGCCCCCCACCACACACACATCTCCCCACCTCCACCACCATCATTCCCTGGTCCAGTAGACTCTATGAGGTCTACCAACAATGACCTTGACTCCTCTGCTAAGAATTAGAAGAGAATGACCTCGGGGTAATTTGTTTTCCAACTACATCCTTCCACGTGGGAGAAAGCGCTAACCTTTACTCTCAGTTACCTCCTGGTGGCACGGCTGAGATCAACTAATTATGTCCTCCTCCTCCTTGGCCCAGTGCCTCAGTCTGTTAACATGCTCAGAAAGTGAGTCTATTTGCCTTTTTCAACTGTTTCTTTTGCTTTCGGTGTGAATTTCCCTCTGTCTGATATTTGGTTTCAATTGTTAATGAGAAATGAGAACAATTTCTCCCCATACACAGGGGTAAAGATTCTGTTCAACCTTACACCCAGCCCTGATGTCAGTCACTAATAGAACTTTCCACGTTAAATGTGTGCATCACAATAGCTGCTACAGATCCTGAGAGCAGGTGGGACGACATCTGATCGAGAACACTGTGGCATTGTTTTATTGGTGCCCCCATCAGTCCAGCGCCTGGAGCATTGAGTGCTTTATCACTATCCTTACTTCAGAAGGCCTTAGGGACTTTGAGCTCACGCGGTCTAGTCTGACGCTCCAATGCAGTGGCCAATGTGGTTCGGGATTGTATGAGCTCTATTCTTTCTATGTTCACTGAAAAGACGCTACAAATAGAAACCGGTCATGTCAATAGAGAAAAAACAATGTATTTATTTAACAATCGTAATCTTTACATTTGATGCAGCGCCTTTCACATCAGAAAGAGGTCTCAAAAGAGGTCACTTCATAGGAAATACCGTAAAGTGTAGTGACTGTGTGTTTTGTGGGCGAATCCGGCAGCCAGCAATGCCCCACAAGTAGCCGTGAATCGAATGACCAATTTTATTGGGGGGATTGTTGGCCAGGACACCAGCTGAAACTCCCTTCTCTCTTATTTGTAAAATGTTTGCATTTGCTGAGCATCACTTTGGTGTCTTTTCCATCCCTATATTGCTCTGTGAAGAAGAGAGATGAGCAATGCTGGTTATTATCAGTGTCGCTGGAATGGGGGCTGTAAAGAGACTGATCCAGAGAGCCTATTATTTTTTGCTTCAGCCTCTGGCTTGCAAGTGGAATGCAGCAAAACGAGATAACAACAAGCATTTATATAGCTCTTCTCACGCAGGGTAGCATCCTAGAGAGCTTGACAGTGACGGAGCATAACACAAGTTGTGAAGAGCAATTTCAGGATGGACACCAGGATTTTTAAAATATATTCAGGGGGCAATTAATGACCGGAACAGGGTGGTCGAGACCAGGACGTTGGGACTTATTTAAAAAGCAGCTCGATGCTGTGATGGGAGAACGTTGGGTGTGTGTTGTGGAGGGAGAAGATCGAAGGGTCTTCTTCATCCGAACCAATCTTGTGACTTTGTGAACCCCGTTAAAGAGTGGTAGATGGGGTTGGTGGGGGGGTACTGTAACAGTCCAAGTATTGCCTGATAAGCGGGCAAACAGGAGCGACCAACATTCAGGGCTTCTGCATTGTGGGGTCAGTGATGGTCACTCAACGACAGTGAGCAATGAGCTTCAAATCACTTTGTCTCACTTCAAATCTGGCAGCATGATTCCGAGCACAGCGCGGGGTTTGATGGGTGAGATAATAATAATAATCCTTGTTATAGTGCCTCATCACGCCATCGAGACATTGCGAAGGGATTCACAGAATATACTGTAAAGTAAATTGACCCTATACATTGTGGGCGAAACACGATAGCCAATTGCGCATAGAATTGTCCTACAAACAGTCGATGATTGAGTGACCAAATTATTATTATTTTTTGAAGGAATTATTATCCTCGGAAAGGCAATCCGCAATTGTCTTTTTAAGTAGGAAACATGTCGGGGTTGACAACCTAATAGTGAGTGAACCAGCGTTCAAGACACAGGGTCACCTTCATGCATTCTGGAACATTCTCTTTCTTTCTAGAAGGAGGATGTTCTCAGTCTGTCTCGTGCTCACAGTCTTTCTCTGTGAGGAAAGCTTTGAGCACAAATATTTTTGAATCTGGGTATCCGATACATGCAATAACCCATCATCAAATGCAAGATTATTATTATTATTATTATCATGCTTAAGAGTCTACAAACCAGACAGAGAATTCCTTGTATGCCATCTCCACATGGAAATTCCCGTGCTCGAAATGGAACGTGCACTGTCTCTCTGTCCGCAGGGATGCACCCAGTTTACCTCATTTGGGAGAATATTAGGTGCAGATTGGCAAAAGCAGTGGTTTAGGGAACCCCAGAGAGTGTGTTAGGGTAACTGTCGCTAACAGCTGACACCACACAGCTTGCCATTGAAAGCACTTTTACATGAAAGCCAATGGACTTGTGAAATTATTTGCCAGAGAAACGCATTGAGTTGTCTGGAGAGCTCAGGGAGTGGAGTGTTTTGAGGGAGGGGAGTGTGTTGAGGGAGGACGGGGAATGTGTTGAGGGAGGGATGGAGTGTGTTGAGGGAGAGATAGGGAGGAAGGGGAGTGTGTTGAGGGAGGGAGTGTGTTGAGGGAGGAAGGGGGGGTGTTGAGGGAGGTGGGGGATGTTGAGGGAGGAAAGGGGGTTGTTGAGGGGGGCATGTTGAGGGAGGAAGTGGGGGGTGTTGAGGGAGGGGAGTGTGTTGAGGGATGGAGTGTGTTGAGGGAGGAAGGGGAGTGTGTTGAGGGAGGAAAGGGAGTGTGTTGAGGGAGTGAGCAGCCGGACTGATATCAATTGAAAAGCAATCGACACACAGTTTCTCAATTCCTCCTCAAGGTCCTGGTGTTCTGATCAGTGATCTCGTTCACTTCCTGTGGGGTACGATTCCACCTGGGGCTACATTTACTCTCACTAAAAAAGCATTTCAGCCAGAGCAAAATTTGTCAAATTCTTAAATAGAGTCTTTAACCTTTGAAGCCTGTAAATGCTTCTGAAAGTTCCTTTCCAGAAACGGGCTTCAAGGTTACAATTTCTGATCGCTCAGAAATATTGCGTTAATAGAGCAAATTCATAGAATCATAGAATCATAGAAATGTTACGGCACAGAAGGAGGCCATTCGGCCCATCAAGTCTGTGCTGCTCTTTGACAGAGCAACTGACTTTCACTCACCCCAATCACCAGCTTTCTCCCCATAACCCTGCAAACCTGTCTTCTCCAGATACCTGTCCAGTTCTCTCTTGAAAGCTGTTATCGAATCAGACTTTACTGCCCTTTCGGGCGGATCATTCCAAATTCTAACAACTCGCTGAGTGAAAACATTCCTTCTAACCTTCCCTCTGCTTCTTTTGGTAGATATCTTAAGACTGTGACCACGAGTCATAGACACACCTACCAACGGAAACAGCTTTTCCCTATCTCGCCTGTCGAAACCTTTCATGATTTTGAAGAGGAGGGTCTTGAAGGAGGCAAGGGAGGGGGCGAGGCGAAGGGACTGTGGGGTGAAGTGAGCATCCAGAAGAGTTAATGGAGAGTTTAGGAGAATTGTTTTCCCTCAGAGAATTGTTGGGGCGTGAAATAAGTGGGTGGAGGTTGTGAGTTTTAAGAGGTCATAAAATCATAGAACCATAGAATTATACAGCACAGGAGGCCATTCAGCCCATCATGCCTGTGTCGGCTCTTTGAAAACAGCTATCCAAATGAATCCAACTCCCCCTCTCTCTCCCAATAGCTCTGCAAACTTGTCCTCCCCAAATAATTATCTACTTCTCTCTTGAAACCTGTTATAGAATTGAATTCCACCACTCTTTCAGGCAATGCATTCCAGATCCCAACAACTCGCTGTGTGAAAACATTTCTCCTCACCTCCACTCTGTTTCTTTTAACAGCTATTTTAAATCGGTGTCCTCGGGTTACCGACCCACCCGCCAGTGGGAATAGTTTCTCCTGTTCACCCTATCAAATCCACTCATAATTTTGAAAACTTCTATGAAGTCTCCTCTTAACCTTCTCTGCTCCAAGGAGAATAATCCTCACTTCTCTACCTCTCCTGATAACTGAAGCCCCTCATTCCTGGTACCTGGTCAATCTCCTTTGCATCCTCTCCAATGCCTTGACATCCTTCGTAAAGTGTGGGGCCCAGAACTGAACACAGTCTCGAGCTGAGGCCTAACCAGTGTTTTATATAAAGGTTCATCATAACTTCCTGACTTGTGTACTCTGTGCCCCTATTTATAAAGCCCAGTATCCCGGATGCTTTTTTAACAGCTTTATCTCCCTGTCCTGCCACCTGCAAAGATTTCCTTATATGACCCCCAGGTCTCTCTGTCCCTTCACCCCCTTTAAGATTGTCACATCAGCGTATATTGCCTCTCCTCATTCTTCCTTCAAAAATGCATCACTTTGCATTTCTCCACATTAAACTTCATCTGCCACGTGTCTGCCCACATTACCAGTCTGTCTATGTCCTCTTGCAGTCTGTTACTATCCTCCTCACTGTTTACTACTGTTTACTACTTTTCCTACCTTTGTATCTTCAGCAAACTTGGAAATTGTACTCCCTATACCCAAGTTCAGGTCATTTATATGGATCACAATCAGCAGTGGCCCCAATACTGATCTCTGGGGGACATCACTGTACACTTCTCTCCAGTCAGAAAAACAACCGTTCACCACCACTCTCTGCTTTCTGTCTCCCAAACAGTTCTGTATCCGCTGCCACTGTCCCTTTAATACCGGGGGCTTCTATTTTGCTACAAGTCTCTTATGTGGCAGCTTGAAGGCGCAATTGGATAGGGCAGGGCAGTGGGAAAGAACAGCTTCCTATGAGCACTGATGCAGACTCGATGGGGTGAATGGCTTCCTTCTGTGCTGTAAATTTTGATGATTGAATGATTCTAACAGGTGTAAACAGCACCTGATGTCGAAATGGCAACTCACTGCTTTTTCCAATGATGGATTGAGTATTCTATGCGTCACATCTGGAGACCAAACAAAATGAATGGTGATCAGACATGAGCACTAGACTGCACTCCTAGGCTGGTGTTCTCCTGACATGAAAGGCGCTCTACAAATGTAATCTTGTTGTTGTTGTTGTTTTACCAGGTTTCCTTACAAAACACACAGTCACTACAGTTCACAGTGAATCCTGTGGAGCACTGTTTATATAGCACTGGGCAGTCAAGCGGCTGAAGAGGGGAAAGATGACTGAAGGTGCAGACAAAGAGTTAGGTCTAGGGAATGGCCTTTTAGACACTCTATCCCAAGCTCAGATGCTCAGCCAGGAATGTTAAGCACTTTGGGACGTCCTCTCAATGTGAAAAGTGCTAAATAAATGTAAATGTATACTCTAATAGAAGGATATTTTGTAAACTTAAGTAATAATCCCATTCCTTGCATTTGATACAGAGGCTTTCACTTCAGGACGACGTCTCCAAGTGCTCCACAGGATTCACTTTAAAGTGGCTTGTTTTGGAGGCAAACAAATTGTGGTATTTCGCCAAAAGAGATGTGCAGCCACTCAATTTCTAATACTGAGTGCACAGAGCATATCAATGCTTTAGGAATTGAATATTCGAATATTCAAGGCAAGCCTCAAGATCGTTCCTTCGGCTACCCTCTCTGCCCTCCACCCTCGCTGATCCCAACTCCCTAACATACCCCACCTCATCCCACCCCCAGCTCAGGTCCTAATCCCTGACCTGGGACTTCCTCCCGATGTGAAAGGCATTTTACAAATGTAATTTGTATTGCATTTGCCGGATTTTTTATTAAGAAATCTGTGAAGAAACAGGGCAAATCGAAGCCGGTGAGAATCTCGACATGGCAAATGACAAGGCCACCACACTGAACTCCCAATATCGGAGATCCCACAGCGTCTGGTTTCCTGGGGCGATTGACCTACATTATTAATATCTCTTAAGTTATTGTGTTCCTGGTACCCAGCACAACAGCAAAAGTCTTTATGCTCACTGACCACGATGACAATAAGCCCAGTAAATTTGTACTGCTTGAGGTATATGACTTAGAAATGAATTGAAATGGATATGTGTTGTATTAAATCAACCCTGTGATGGCTAAGAGTTGCTTTCAGACAGCAGTTTAATACAATCTGCCTCTGCTCATGACTTGTCCTAGCCCCTGGATCTCAACAGCTTAATGAAGGATAAGAGAGCAGGGGAAAAAGAGACAAATAATCCCTGTTAGAGGATTATTAAATAGATTGTAATATAACGTCAAAGGTTGTATTCTGCCTCCGTCTTGTTTGACTGTGATTCATTTTGACAAAATGAAATCAAAATCTCAAACCAAAAAATCTGAGAGAGGAACGTCCTGTCCGTGAGGAATAGTGATGAGATTCTCCTGAGCTGAGTGTCTGTGGCTACGGGATGGAACTCATTCGCTGCTGCTATTCACTGATGATCCAAGGCCTTCCTGTGGTCTCTATCACCTAGAGTGTAACTACTGAATAGAGTACACTTGACTGCCTTCAAATATTTGGTGTCATTCCACTTTAAGAGGATCAATTACTGATCAAATACATGAATCTCGCCACATGATTTCAGCCCAGGTCAATGTCACAGGCTGGCTGGAGTATCATCACTGGAGTTCACTCGCAGGGCAACCTGCAAGGTAAGGGACAAGCTGGGTCCCTGTTACAGGAGAGGAGCACGATAAGGTTTTAGGAACTACAAGAGCAAAACCCAAACTGGTGTGTGGTCATTGGAAGTTCATTCAATTCCTCCTGGAACAGTTCAGGTAAAGTCCTACAACCTGGGGTGGTGTCTTTCCCCCGTGTAACACTTGACAATTTCCACCAGCCTGACGAGAACTTTCCCTCCCATCTACTCCCCAATCCACCAACAGGCGCCTCCGCTCAACTGGCACAGGCCTCCTGCTAGTACCTCGACCCTCTGCCCCATCATCAGAGGTTGTGCTTTCAGCCACTATGCCCCAAAACTCAATGCCTCCACGTTGACCCCTCCCTCTTTCAATTCTCGTCTGAAAACTTTCCTTTTCGACCGTGCTTACAACCACCTCTCCGCCCGCCACAACCCCCACCCCCAGCTTGGGAGTCCGATTCCACCACTATTAAGTGCTCTAAGACACTGCCCTGCATGGAAGTCACTATATAAGTGCAAATTGTTGTGGTTGTGGTGACATTTCTGAAAAGAGGTTGGCTATCTGTTACTCAAAGCCATTTCTCTAACCTTGGGGATCAGCCAAGATTCTCTCTGTACTTCCTCTGTGCCTGGGTAAATTCTGTGTGTTCAGTGACCATTTACACCTCTCGCAGTGTGGTCTGAGCGGAGCATTGACACCTGAGCATGACTTGTGGAGTCTCAACATTGTAGCCCAGCAACCTGTCCATTTGGCATCTTGTTTGGACATGGAGAATGATGATCCAACCAATTTCTTGACAATTTTCCATCATCTGTGTGTCAGCCTTGTTCAGTTGATAGCACTCTCTGAGTCACCAGGTTGTGGAATCCAGCTGCACATCGGGACTTTGAACTCATATAGTCTAAGATGACACTCCAATGCAGTGATGGAGATGCCATCTTTCAGATGAGACAATAAACCGAGACCTGTCTCTTTGTTCAGGTGAATGATAAAGATCCCATTGCCATCCCATTGATTATTAAAAAGAGAAGAGAGTTTCTCTCCCAGTGTCCTGGCAAACAATCCCCCAAACAAAACTGGTCACTCACAAACATGGCTGTTTGTGGGACTTTGCTGTGCGCAAATTGACTGCCGCATTTGCCAACAAAACGCAAAGTTATTACACTTTACAGTACATTCCTGAAGTGCTTTTAGATGTCTTGATGACATAATGTTCTGTATCAAATCATTACCATTATTATTGATAGCCTGAAGCATTGTCCAAATGCTTTCATATATGCATGAATGAATGAATGAATGAATGAATGAATGAATGAATGAATGACAGTACAATACTTCTACTCAATTGTGAGTTTTATAGAGAGCAGGAAGAAGCCTGTGCATGTATACCTGTCCCACGTTATTGTGGATTCCTGTAGCTCAGTAGTCAGAGCACTCGCCTTACAAGCAAGAGACCTGGGTTCAATTCCTGGCAGGGTGAAACATGGGCAAGTTTCCTTATTCCACACGCCTGTTTATCTAGCAGTAAGTAGGAACCTGGTTGTTAGTCAATTGGCGGATCATGTTTCCGGGGGTAATCATTCCTTCAAAAAAAATGTTAATTTGTTGACCCAATCTATGACTGTTTGTGGAACCCTGCTGGGCGCAATTGGCTGCTGCATTTCTCCCACAAAATATACAGTCAATTCACTTTACAGTGTATTCTGTGAAGCACTTTGAGATGTCTCAAAGACGTGGTAAGGCACTATATCAAATGCAAGGGTTATTATTATTTTTATTGTCGCATGTGTTATGGACAAACACAACTGGAGAATGTATAATTGAACATCAAATCGCAGATGGTTGAGTGTCAGCAAATGTCAAACATCTCCGACGTTTTCTAAATAGCTCTGACAGCCCATCATGCCTTGTTGAGGAAGTCTTGAATTTTAATGAAGTTTAGTGAAATTATTAATAATTTAACTTATTCCTTGCGCTCTGCTAACAATCCGACCCTGGTTAATGAGCCTCGACCCCCCCCCCCCCCCCTCCCCCCTTGGGATCACTCTGCTATGTACATTGGGTAATGCTAAATTCTAGGATATTCCATGATAATTTTTATGGAGTGGGACCTCAGCAAAAAATAGAATCAATCTTCCCTTTATTGAATAAATCTCAATTACATTAGAATTATGAAACAATTAAAAAGTAAAGGTTTGCTATCTGGTCTCACTGTAATGTCATGTTGATACATCACTGAAATGTATAAGCCGCCTGAGTTTCAGTGCGCTCTAGTAAAATCCTTGTCGTTTGCATTGAACACTAAAGACATGTATAGTGACAGGATCGTAACATTTCTACCGTTAGGTTCCTGTCACTATACATGGGTGATGTGGAGCCTGGCCCCACTGGCTCCCCATCCCCCAGAGGATAGAATTCAAAATCCTCATCTTCGCCTTCAAGGCCCTCTACGGCCTTGCTCCTCCCTACCTCTGCAACCTGCTAGCCCCATATCAACCTGTCCACTCCCTCCGCTCAGCAGGCTCCGCCCTGCTTCACGTCCCCTGCCTCGCTCACTCCGTTGCCTCCTTCAAGGCGTGTCTCAAAGCCCTTCTCTTTCACCGAGCCTTCAGCCACCTTCTTAACCTTCCTACCTTCCACCTTCCCTGATCCCAACTCCCAGCTCAGGTCCAAATCCCTGACTGTCCAGCGCCGTGCGACATCCTCCCGATGTGAAAGGATATATACAAGTGTAATTTTGTATTATATTCTATTGTAACATTTACAGTGCTGTTTTCCTCTCCCTCCTCAACTCTCTTCCCAAATCCTCCTGACCAAACCTGGATTCTCTTTCTCTCCAACATTACTTGATCTGAAGATGTATCTTGTTGACTGTGCCTTCAACCCTCCTAACCCACTTCCCCTCCTAGCTTAGACTCACATTCGGTCTTTGTAAAGCGTAGGAACATAGGGATTGCTTGCTGAAAAAAGACCAAGGTCCATCTAGTTCACCTTCCACCAACCTGGTAGTCGCATGCTACAATAATAGAAAAGTTGATAGTAATTCATTCTGTATGGATTAGTCTACAACAGAGTAGAAAGCTTGGGTGCTTTGCAAACCATTTTGAGATGTCCGCCTGACATGACGGGCACAAAACAAATGTGAATATCATAGAATTATACAGCACAAAAGGAGGCCATTCGGCCCAATGTGTCTGTGTCGGCTCTTTGAAAAGAGCTTCCAAATCAACCCCACTCCCCCGCTCTCTCCCCATAGCTCTGCAAACTTGTCCTCCCCAAATAATTATCTACTTCTCTCTTAAGAGTTGTTATTGAATCGGCTTCCCCCAGCCTTTCAGGCAATGCATTCCAGATCCCAACAACTCGCTGTATGAAGAAAATTTCTCCTCACCCCCCTCTGTTCTTTTAAGAACTATTTTAAATCAGTGTCCTCGGGTTACCGACCCACCCGCCAGTGGGAATAGTTTCTCTTTGTTCACCCTATCAAATCCACTCATAATTTTGAAAACTTCTATGTAGTCTCCTCTTAACCTTCGCTGCTCCAAGGAGAATAATCCTCACTTCTCTACCTCTCCTGATAACTGAAGCCCCTCATTCCTGGTGCCATCCTGGGAAATCTCCTTTGCATCCTCTCCAATGCCTTGACATCCTTCGTAAAGTGTGGGGCCCAGAACTGAACCCAGTCTCGAGCTGAGGCCTAACCAGTGTTTTATATAAAGGTTCATCATAACTTCCTGACTTGTGTACTCTATGCCCCTATTTATAAAGCCTCGTATCCCAGATGCTTTTTTAACAGCTTTATCTCCCTGTCCTGCCACCTGCAAAGATTTCCTTATATGACCCCCAGGTCTCTCTGTCCCTTCACCCCCTTTAAGATTGTACCATCAGCTTATATTGCACATTTTACTGGTCTGTCTATGTCCATTTGCAGTCTTTCAGCGCCTTGAGACGTACTCCCAACGTGAAAGGTGCTATACAAATTTAATTTTGTGGTTGTTGTTGTTACTATCCTCCTCACCGTTTACTACTTTTCCTGGCTTTGTATCATCTGTAAACTTGGAAATTGTACTCCCTATACCCAAGTCCAGGTCATTTATATAGATTAAAAACAGCAGTGATCCCAATACTGATCCCTGGGGGACACCACTGTACACTTCCCTCCAGTCAGAAAAACAATAGTCCACCAAACTCTCTGCTTTCTGTCTCCCAGACAGTTCTGTATCCGCTGCCATTCTACTCTCCCTTTAATACCGTGTGCTTCTATTTTGCTTGAAAATCCATATAAACTACATCAACTGCATTACCTTCATCCACCCTCTCCGTTACTTCATCAAAAAAAACTCTATCAGGTTTGTTAGACATGATTTGCCTTTAACAAATCCGCGTTGACTGTCCTTTATTAACCCATATTTTTCTAAGTGAAAATTTATTTTGTCCTGGATTGTAATCTCTGGAAGAAACTATAATCAAATATATTTTGTTTTGATCTTCAAGACGTTGAGTTTAAATATTTGTGAACTATGTTGTAGTCTCAGTCATTCTTCATTGGATACTATAAATCTTTGAGAAACAAAGGACTCTGCCCTTCCATCTACTACACCCCCCCCCATCTCCCCCTCACACTCTGGCCACTACCCATCCCTCCCTCCACACCTTCGAACCTGTCTCCCACTCCTCTCTCACCACCACTAAAATCCCCATGAAACAGACCACCTGCTCCCTCGACTCCATCCCTACCCCTCTCCTTACCTCCCAGCTCCACCTCCTTGCCCCTCTACTCACAGACATCATAAACCTCTTCCTGTCCACTGGTACCGTTCCCACCCCTTTAAAAACGGCCGTCATCACTCCTATCCTTAAAAAATCCTCCCTGGACCCATTCCTGCTTTGAAACTAATGCCCCATCTCCAACCTCCCTTTCCAAGGTCCTGGAAAGAGTCGTTGGTTCCCAGGTTCGCTCCTTCCTCTCCCGCCATTTCATTCACGAACCACTCCGATCGGCTTTCCATGCCGCCCGCAGCACAGAAACCGCCCTGGTCAAAGTGACAAATGACATTCTGTCCATCTGCGACCAGGGCTCCGTCTGCCTCCTCGTCCCCCTCGACCTCTCTGTTCCTTCGATACTGTTGACCACTCGTTTCTCATCCACCGCCTCTCCTCTCACCTCAACCTTCACAGTTCTGTCATTGACTGGTTCATATCCTACCACTCATACCATCTCCACTTCATCTCCGCAAATGGTTTCTCCTCTCACCCCCGCACTGTCTCATGCGTTGTTTTTCAGGGCTCTGTCCTTGGTCCCCTCCTCTTCAATTTCTATATGCTCCCTCTTGGTGACATCATCCGCAGCCATGGGGTCAATTTCCACATGTATGCGGATGACACCCAACTGTATCTCTCTGCCTCCACCCTTGATTCCAGGACCACTGCTGTCCTGACAGAAGTCTGCCAGACATCAAATACTAGATGAGAGCTAACTTTCTTCAGTTGAACGTCAACTGCTCACCTCTATTCTGTGAAGCGCTTTGAGATGTCTCGAAGACGCTTTATCAAATGCAAGGATTATTATTATTATTATCCTTGCCTTGATTCCACTGGCTTCCCATCACACGGAGGATACAGTTCAAGGTTTCCGCATCGTCCGCCCCACCATTGGCGGGCGGACCTTCTGCCACTCTGCCCACCATCTGGAACACATCCTGCAGTCCCACTGACTGACCCCTTCCCCTGCCTCCTTCAAGACCCATCTCAAGACCCTCCTCTTCAACCGTGCTTTCGATCTCCTTGCTTTCCCCCCTGCCCTCCAGCCTCCCTGATCCCGACCTCCAGCTCGGGTCCAAAACAGTGACTGTCCAGCACCTTGGGATGTCCTCCTGACGTGAAAAGTGCTCTACAAATGTAAATCTGTTGTTGTTGTTGGACCCCTTACAAAAGTTATTGTCTCCTCTCTCTCTCTCTCTGTCTCAAACACACACTCACTCTTTCACTCTTTCTCTTTCACATACACACATAGACACAGTCACAGTCTCTCTCATGATTTCTCCCTCTCACACACAGAAAACAGACTCTCACTCACACACAAAATCTATCATTAAAACACACAGATCTGACCCAAAATGCCCCAGATAATAATAATACTAATCCTTGCATTTGATATAACACTTTTCACATCTTCGAGACATCTCAAAGCACTTCACAGGATATACTGTAAAGTGAATTGACTGTATATTTGTGGACGAAACGCGGCAGCCAATTGCACACAGCAGCGTCCCACAAACAGTCGTGGATTGAAGTGACCAATTGTATTATTGTTTTTTTTTCTTGAGGGATTATTATCAGGCGTGTGGAGTAGATATCAAACATTAACATTTTGAAACTAATACAATCTGACTGTGATCACCAGGTCTGGATAGAATTATCTGATGTCTTTTCCTGTGCAACTCACACCCAATGCCATTGTATTTGGAGATTAATTTGAAATGTGCTTGGCAAGACCCAAAGAATGGTGACTAATGTTATTGTACAGCTAAGCGGGCAAGCTGCCTTAGACTGGGCTAGACCTAGCCTTGTGGGCTTCTCTGCAATGAACTCCCTCCATCTCCTCATCAGTCTCCTGACACACCGTCTGCTCCTTCTCACTGAGGTTAATAAATCAGTGTCAGGGAAAACTGGCTTCAACGACTTAGCTTGATAGTTGGCTTTGAATCGTTGAAATCAATGCGTCATAGGTTGTCAGCAGGAGCAGTGAGGTCTACTTGTTTTAACACAGCTTGATAAGAAATAATTGGATTTAAACAAGTAAAATCTCAGTTCAGCAGACAGATGTAACTTATTGGGTTATTTGTGGGGGTTGTCATTTCAGGGTTAAAACAGAGTAGAGCTTTATCAAATGCAAGAATTATTATTATTAAATAATGGGAGTGGAGAAGGATGTTATCGACCATCTCATGTCCACTTATGAGCAGAAAAAAATGAACAGAATGAGCAGAAAAAAATCAACGTGAAGTGTGCTGTGTTTATCTCACTCTTTGGTCAATTTTACCCTAATTTTTGTTCATAGGAACATCAGAACATAGGAACAGTAGGAGGCCATTCAGCCCTTTGAACCTGTTCTGCCATTGCTATACAAATGTAATCTTGTTGTTGGTTAATTAGATCACGGCTGATCTGTACCTCAACTAATCCTTTCAGTTCCATTTTCCCGCTTTCTCCCCATATCCCTTAATACCCTGACCTGCCAACATATCAACCTCACTCTTGAAGGTGTGGATGGATCCAGTATCCACGGCCTTTTGGGGGAGAGAATTCCAGATTTTTATCACACTTTGAATGAAAAAATGCTCCTGATTTCACTCTTAAATGGCCATAAATGGTTCATGAGTCATTTACACCGGTTAAAACTGATTGAGGCACCTGATGTGTTGACAAATTCCTTCAATTAAAGTCTGGAAAGTATTTACTGGAGAAATGCATTGTGGATTTATAAAGATAGGTGTGAGGTGAGATCATCAAACATAATAATATTAAATAGTCCCTATGTTTGATATAGCGCCTTATCACCTCATCAAAACACTTCACAGGATTTACAGTACAGTGAGGTAACTGTGTTTCTGTGGTGTTGGGGTCAGGTGGGTTGGGGATGGACAGCATGTTTGGATGGGATGGATGTTGATAAGCTGTTACCACTTGTTGGTGAGTCAAAAGCAAGTCCAGACCAATATAAACAAAACACAAAATACAACAACAACTTGCATTTATATAGCGCCTCCACGCTGGGCAGCATCTCAGAGTGCTTAACGATGGCGGAGCCTGAGGCCGAGCCAGGGGGAGGGGGAAGGTGACCGTAGGCACGGTCGAAGAGGAAGGTCTTCAGGCACGACCTGAAGATTGGGAAGGAAGGGGTGAGCTAAAGGGGTTGAGAGAGGGAGTTCCAAAGTTTCGGGCTGTAGTGGCTGAAGGCACAGCCGCCGATGGTGGAGCGGAGGATTCGGGGGACGCGGAGGAGGCCGGATTCAGTAGAGCGGAGGCAGTGGGTACTGCTGTGGGGGGATAGGAGGTTAGAGAGATAAGGGGGTGCCAAGAAATAGAGGGATTTAAACACGAGAGTGAGGATCTTGAAGTCAATCCGCTCTGTGACAGGAGCCAGTGGAGTTTGGCAAGGACTGGGGTAATCGGGGTACGGAGTTTTGTGCTGGTCACAATGTGGGCGGCAGAGTTTTGAATGAACTGAATTTTGTGAATAGTGAGGAAGGGAGACCGGCAAGGAGGGTGTTAGGGAGTCCAGCCGAGGCTGGAAAGGAAAGTGAGTCAACGTTTCAGAGCTGACGAAGGGTCGTGGACCTGAAACGTTGAATAACTTTGCTTTCTCCCTAGATGCTGCCCGACCTGCTGAGTGTTCCCAGCGACTTCTGTTTTTGTTCCAGACCAATATATAATAATAATAATAATAATCCTTGCATTTGATATGGCGCTTTTCAGGTCGGGAGGACATCCCAAAGCGCTTCACAGAACACACTGTAAAGTGAATTAACTGTATATTTGTGGGCGAACGCGGCAGCCAATTGCACACAGCAATGTCCCACAAACAGTCGTAGATTGAAAATGACCAATTTATTATTTTGCTGCTTGCAAAGCGAGTGCTCTAACCACTGAGCTACAGGACTCCACAATATAAGATGTTTCAGCGCCTTGGGACGTCCTCTCGACTTGAAAGATGCTATACAAATGTCATTTGTTTGCTGCTGTTGTTGTTAGTAGCAGATATAATACTGGTTTAGGAAGAACTTCCTCACGCAGATGGTGTGACAGTGTGGAACTCACCGCTGGAAACTGTTGTTGAAGTAGAAAGCATGAACATATTTAAGAGAAAATGTGATACATTTTAGTGGAGTCCTGTAGCTCAGTGGTGAGAGCACTTGCTTCGCAAGGGAGAGACCCGGGTTCGATTCCCGGCAGGGCGAAACCTTGGGCAAGTTTCCCATTATTATATCACATAATAATAATAATAATCCTTGCATTTGATATAGCGCTTTTCACATCTTCTCGACGTCCCAAAGGGCTTCACAGAATATACTGTAAAGTGAATTGACTTTATGGGTGAACTTTGTGGGCGGACGCGGCAGCCAATTGCGCACAGCAATGTCCCACAAACAGTCGTGGATTGAAAATGACCAATTTTATTATTGTTTTTGGTTTTGGAGGGATTATTATTAGGCTCTGTGTGGAGTAAGGAAACTTGCCCAAGGTTTCGCCCTCTGCCTGGAATTGAACTCAGGTCTCTCACTTGCAAAGCGAGTGCTCTAACCACTGAGCTACAGGACTCCACATGCAAGTATTATTATACAAACATGAGAGAAGGAAATAGTGGGGAATAAGAGGCTTATGTGGCGTATAAAGTCTGGCATAGACTGAGCCAAGGTGACACCTTTGGCTTATTCTCCGACAAGTCACTGCACTTTACAGTAAGTCCTGTACCAATGCAAAGATTATTATTATCATAATTGCTCCATTAGTTTTTAGAGATCCAATCCAAAGCTTTGGTTTTGATGTACTGAATAATCAGTACGACATATATATATACGTGCTGGTCAACTATACCTTGGTAAAATCTTTCCGATGTGAAAGGTGCCATACCAAATAACATAAGAATGTTCCTAACAGAAATCTATCTAGTTGGTTCTTGAACGAATCAACACTTTCTGCTTCCCCCATTTCCCAAGGGAGCCTGTTCCATACATTTACTACTCGTTCACTGAAGTAGTTTTTCCACAGATTTGTTCTGAATTTACTCCCCTTCAATCTACTGTCCTTGGCTTCTACTGTTCAGTAAAAGATAAAACAGCTCATCATGGTCTACATTATATAAAACGCAAGGATTATTATTAGTAGTAGTATTTTATAGAAGTTGGGACGTTTTAATGTGATAAAGGTGCTACATCATAAAAACATAAGGAATGCTAGACGAAAAAAAGACCCAAGGTCCATCTAGTTCACCTTCCACCTTCCCAGCTGTCGCTTGCATATGTCCTTTTTGCAGAAAACAGAGAGTAGGGATAAACGGATCCTTCTCAGATTGGCAGGTTGTGACTAGTGGAGTGCCACAAGGATCAGTGCTCGGGCCTCAACTGCTTACAGTCGACATCAATGTTTAGAAGAGGCAATACAGCTTAATGTATCTACAGGGCTGTCTTCTAACCTTCCTTCAAACACAAATTATTTCATATTTGGAAATAACATGATGGGATATAGTACATAGATAGTTCAGGACATAAGAACATAAGAAATAGGAGCAGGAGTAGGCCATTCGGCCCCTCGAGCCTGCCCCACCATTTAATAAGATCCTGGCTGATCTTCTAAGCTAATTCCATTTACCTGACCTATCTCCATATGCCTTAACCCTTTAGTTTTTAAAAGTTTATCGACCTCAGTCTTGAATATATTCAGCGACTGAGCATCCACAGCCTCTGAGGTAGAGAATTCCATAAATTCACTACCCTCTGAGTGAAGAAATGTTTTGTCAACTCAGTTCTAAAGGATCTTTAATCCTGAGACTATGACCCCTAGTTTTAGATTCTCCAACCGGGGAAACAGTCTCACAGCATCTACTCTCTTAAGACCCTTAAGAGTCTCATAGGTTTCTATAAGATTACCTCTAATTCGTCTATATTCTAAAGAATATAGGCCTAGTTTACTCAACCTCTCCTCGTAGGTCAACCCCCTCATCCCAGGAACTAACCTAGTGAACCTACATTGCACCCCCTCTAAGGTGAGTATATCCTTTCTTAGATAAGGAGACCAAAACTGCACACAATATTCCAGGTGCGGTCTCACCAAGGCCCCATACAATTGCAGCAAGACTTCCCTACTCTTGTACTCTAACCCCTTTGCAATAAACACTAACCTGTTATTAGCCTTCCTAATTGCTTGCTGTACCTGTTACTAACTTTCTGTGACTGGTGTACAAGGACACCTAAATCCCTCTGAACACTAACACTATCTAGTCTCTCGCCCTCTAGAAAATAATCTGCTTTTCTATTTTTTCTACCTAGGTGAATAACTTCACACTTCCCTACATTATATTCCATCTGCCACCTTCCTGCCCACTCACTTAAACTGTCTATATCCCTTTGCGTCCTCCTTGTATCTTCCTCACAGCTTACTTTCCCACCTAGCTTTGGATAGTCTGCAAATTTAGATACACGCCACTAGTCACAACCTGCCAATCTGAGAAGGACCCGTTTATCCCTACTCTCTGTTTTCTGCCTGTTAACCACTCTTCGATCCATGCTAATATATTACCCTTAATTCCATGCGCTCTAGTCTTATGTAACAACCTTTTATGTGGCACTTTATTGAATGCCTTCTGAAAATCTAAGTACACTACATCCACTGGTTCCCCCCATCTAACTTGCTAGTTACATCTTCAAAAAACTCTAAAAGATTTGTTAAACACGATTTCCCTTTCCCTCGTGTTGACTCTGCCTAATCATATTATGACTTTCTAAGTGCCCCACGACGACGTCCCTAATTATAGACTCTAGAATTTTCCCGACCACCGATGTCAAACTAATTGTCTATAGCTCCCCATCTTTTCTCTCCCACCCTTCTTAAATAGCAGTGTTATGTTTGCGATCTTCCAATCAACGAGAACCGGTCCAGAATTCGGGGAATTCTGGAAGATCAAAAACAAAGCATCCACTATCTCGGCAGCCACCTCTTTTAAAACCGTAGGATGCAGGCCATCAGGTCCAGGGGACTTATCAGTTTTTAGTCCCATTAATTTCTCTAGTACTATTACTTTACTAATATTAATTTCTTTAAGTTCCTCACTAACATTAATCTCTTGATTTCCCACTATTTCTGGTAAGGTTTTAGTATCTTCCAGGTTTTAGTATTTTCTGGAGTTAAAGGAACTTTCTGGTCATTCAAGCACTCCAAGACCTTACCTTATGTGAAGGGCACTATATAGATGCAAGTTGCTGCTGTTGTCACTTGAAGGTTTGCATTGAGAACTTCAAAATTGTCACTACAAATCTTTTCACTTGTTTTGGCAGAATTTCCATTCTATTCAGTCAAAAATGCCCAAACCTTAATCTTTTTCCTGCTCCCTGTGGGATCTCTATTATAGTCAGCAATGAAGCTCAGTCTGATATCAGATAAACCACTCATAAAGGAACACATTTACCAAACCCCAGGAATTCATAATACAGTGTCAGGACTGTGTGACGGTTTGCCTTTTTAATGTTTTTTTTNCTCCAGAAAAGCTCATTTGACAGAGCAATTGTTGCCCAGAGCAAAACTTTAGGGGAAGAAAAATATAAGAATAATTGACACAGGTGAAGTGCAAATTAGTCATAATTATCCCATTAAAAGGATTTGTACATCATTTCACTTGTCAACAGCAACACAATACAACAGTATGTCTTCTGTGTATGACGGGTCATTAACAATGTCATTAATTGTGTGTCTATGTACTTTAGAATGAGTCTTACCTCTATCAACGGCTCTAATAATAGCAACAATTTTTACGTGTGATATAATGTGTTTCAGGTCAGGTGAGGACTCAAAGTGCTTCACAGGATTTACCATAAAGTGTAGGCACTTTATGTGTATTTTGTAGGCAAAAGACAGCAGCCAATTTGAGCACAGCAAAACAATGTATTACATTTGTACAGTGCCTTTCACGTTGGGAGGACATCTCAAGGCTCTGGACAGTCAGGAAATTGGAGTTGATCAGGAGGTGTGGAGGACAGGCAGGGTAGTGGGAGGAGGTTGTCCGAAGGCGCGGTCGAAGAAGAGGTTCTTGAGATGTGCCTTGAAGCAATGTCTGAGAAACAGTCAAGAAGCGAATGATCTGTTTTACTTTGGGGGATTGTCAGCCAGAACATTAGGAGAGAGAAACTCTCTTCTGGTTTTGAATCTTGAACAGGCAGACAGGACCACAGGTTAACAAATCATCCAAAGGACAGCAACGTTAGTGTTACGTTGGAGTGTCAGCCTTGACTATAGGAGTTCAAAGTACCAGAAACAGTCATGAAGTGAGTGACCAATGTTTTCTGGGAGATTGTCGACCAGGACAGTGGTAGAAACTTCTTTCTCTTTTCATGGGATCTTTAACAACAACAAGATTACATTTGTATGGCGCCTTTCACGTTGGGAGGACGTCCCAAGGTGCTGGGATCCACCTGAACAAGCACAGAGCTTGGTTTAACGTCTCATAATAATAAATAATCTGCATTTGGTACAATACCTTATTAGTGTAATATGTGCGGGATATGAGATGTTTTGATGTTAAAGACTGTGTTTATCTCAGCAAAATACACTTCATTTCTAATCAGCCATATTTTGTGAAGTGTTTTTGAAAACTTCGCATTAAAGGCACTGGACAAATGCAAGTTATTGTTACAGTTATTACTACAAATCTGCATTGCCCTTTAAAGATTTTAGTGCACTTGAGATTTAACTGAGCAATTCTGCATTTGACGTTAGATTTTAATCAAATTAAACAGCAGGGACCTTGGAGGCCACTTGTTGTGTGTTTGTCATGAATGGGACATTCATCCTCTAACCAAGGCATGGCCCAGCTTCCGGGTCTCTCTCTTAAGAACAAGGCAAAGTGTGGAAATACGTCGTAATTGTCATTTGTTAAGGTTGAGCTTTATATTTTATATTAATGGCATTTTTTTCAATGAATGAATAGCAGCATTGCTCCTATTGCTAGGGCTTTTGAAGCATCCTCCTGACATGAGAGAGACACTGTATCGAATGCAAAGCTTAGTTCATTATAATTTTTCACCCAAAAATTGAATGGAACTGACGATCTGTTATTAATCCCATTAAATTCCACACACAAACGAATGAGATAAATCTCAGTAGATTTTTAATTCTCATGGTTTTAAAGTAGTAACCTAATTAAATTGACCATGTTGGGAAATTTCTAGGGTCAGATGACTCCAGTAAGATTTCCGGATATATGGGATCATCAGCACTTTCTGATCCATTAACATCCTGGCAAACAGCCGTGCAATGTTCCCGCAGCAAGATATAGGGGGAGGGAGTTAGAGAGAGAGAGAGAGAATGAGACTGACAGTGAGAGAGTGAGGGCCAGACAGTGTGAGAGCAAGAGAGAACGACTGTGAGAGGGAGCGAGAGAATGACAGTGAGAGACAGAGAAATAGATGGTGAGAGAGAGAAGCAGACAGGAAGAGCGACAGACGAGGAGAGAGGGAAAGTGAGAGATAGAAAGAGACAGCAAGAGAGGGACAGAGAGACTTAGAGAGAGACAAAGACGGAGCGAGAAATAGACAGCGGGAAAGAGAGAGACGGACAGATAGAAAGAAGCAGATAGACAGACAGACGAGAGGGAGAGAAACAGAGAGAGACAGTGTGAGAACGAGCGAACGAGAGAGAGAGAGAGAGGGAGAGAGAGAGAGAAAATTAACCAGCCTCCAACTGTTACAGTCATGAGACAAAGCTGGATGCCAGAATCAATACAGCAGATAAACCCCTGGATTAATGACACCTTTGAACACATTACTGGCTATTAGAGGGCAGCTTGTGCATCACTTCTCCTTTAGTTCATTATTAAAATCCAATGCCTTTCTGGCTGTAACATCTCCTGCAACGGACGGCAAATTATTCCTAGCTTATTACCTGCTGCATGTGGGGTGAACATTGTTTTGGCAAATGATCAGATTCACTTGATGTATTCACATGTATTTGTAGTAAGACCTATCAATTTGACCACCATTTCAATCGCCTTTTCCTCTCCACACCTCCTTCAACTCCCACCCCCAGCCAACCAGCAGTGCCAAGACGTCCTCCTGTTGTGAAAGGTGCTGTGCAAATGTAACTTGTATTGTATTGCATCTCATGTATCAGCCGGGATCAGTTGGTAGCACTCTCGCCTCGGAGTCGGAAGGTTGTGGGCTCAAACATGTTTGGGCTTGGATCTCAATGCAGTGCTGGGTGAGTTGCGTTGTTGGAGATGCCGGCTTTCAGATGAGATGTTAATCCACATTCCTGTCTGCCTGTTCAGGTGGATGTTAAAGTTCCCATGGCACTATTTGAAAAGGGAAAGGAATTTCTCTGTCCCGGTGTCCTGGCCAACAATTCCCCCAAATAAAATTAGTCATTCACTACATGGCTGATGTGGACATTGCTGTGCACAAATTGGCTGCAGCGTTTCACCCTTAGAACACACAGTCACTCCTATTTACACTTTATCCTGTAAAGTTCTGTGAGACAGCCTTCTGACATGAAAGACGCTGTACCAAATGCAAGTATTATTATTATTGTTATGTGCCAGTATATCTCTTTTCACTCTGCATTAGACTGCTACAATTGCCAGATATTCTTTCCTCTCTACATAATCCACCTTAATTCTTCAATGATCTTATGGCCTTGGAATCACTCCAAGGTGTACAATATTACACAATACATACAAATCTCCATATTTCATTCCGGTGTCCTAATCACTCTCAGGAATTCACTATTATCTATAATAACTCATCGTAATCCCTTGATTTGATGACGACTTTGAAATCGCCACCAAATATCCAGTGATCACTCTTTGAAAACAATAATAGTTCTTGAATTTGATACAGCAACTATAAAATGTCAACTGTCTCAAAGCATTTGACAAGATTTCTGCCCAGTAACTCCATTTGTAGGAAAACCACAGCAGCCAATATGCACACAGCAACATCCCGCAAACGGCAGTGAAGGGAACGACTGATTTTTATGTTCAAGTATATGGTGATATCACGTCTTGTTCATTATGAAATGTCAGATGTTTTTGCCCTTTAGCCCCGTGAAGCGAAATAACAGTACGTTTTCCATAACATAAGATCGGTTCACCTCAACTTTAAACAAGATCATAACTGTGGCAGCCATTAACTGAAGTCCTTCTTTGAACCCCTCCAATCCAGCTTCCGCACTGCCCACAGCATGGAAACAGTCACTAATGACATTCTGAACATCTGTGATCAGGGCTCCCTCTGCATCCTTGTCCTCCTCGACCTCTCTGCCACCTTCAACACTGTCGACCACTCCATCCTCATACAACCGCCTCTCCGCTTTACTCAATCTTCATGGACCTGCCCTTGTCTGGTTCGATTCCTATCTCTCTCACTGTCTCCACTTCGTTGCCTCTAATGGTTTCTCCTCCAGCCCCCGCACTGTCACATCTGGCGTTCCCCAGGGCTCTGTCCTTGCCTTCTCTTTAATATCTATATGCTCCCCCTTGGTGACATCATCCGCAGACATGGATTCGCAGACTTCCACAAGTATGCGGATGACACCCAACTCTATCTTTCTGCCTCCACCCTCAACTCCAGGACCACTGCTGTCCTGACAGACTGCCTGTGGGACATCAAGTCCTGGATGAGGGTAAATTTCCTACAGTTGAATGTGAACAAGACTGAGGCCCTCCTGATTGGCTCACACCAGCGCCTCAGCACCTCAGGCTCTGGCAGCATTAACCTCCATGGTCGCTCACAACAACTCACCACCAGTCAGGAACCTCGGTGTCTTGTTTGACTCTCAACTGTCTTTTCTCCCCCACATCCAAGCCATGACCCGCTCTGCTTTCCCTCACCTCCATAACATTGCCCGACTCCGCCACTACCTCACCCCTCAGGCGCTGAAACTCTTGTTTATGCCTTCATCACCTCCAGGCTCGACTATGCAAACTCCCTGCTTGTCGGCCTTCCCAACTCCTCCTTCCACAGCTGCAGATAATCCAGAACTCTGCAGCCCGTGTCCTCTCCCGCACCAAACTCCATGACCCCATCTCCCCCACTCTCACCTGACTTCATTGGCTCCCTATCCTTCAGAGGATCCATTTCAAGATCCTGGTCCTCACGTACAAAGCCCTCCATGGACTCGCCCCACCCTATTTCTGCGATCTCCTAACCCTCTACCAACCCGCCCGTTCCCTCCGCTCAGCCGGCTCTGGTCTGCTCCATGTTCCCCAACCCACCCGCCCCACCATTGGTGGGAGAGCCTTCAGCCACTCTGCCACAACCTCTGGAATTCCATCCCCAATCACTCCGCCTCGCCCCCTCCTTAGCCTCCTTCATATCCCGCCTCAAGACCCTCCTCTTTGACCAACCCCCTTCCCCTCCCCTCCCTTATCCCTCCAACTCCAGCTCGGGTCTGAAATGCTGTTCTCTGTCCAGCGCCTTGGGACGTCCTCCCGACAGGAAAGGTGCTACACACATGGAATCTTCTTGTTATTGTTGTTGTTGTTGTTGTTGAAGTCATGTTAAAAAAAAACTCTGTAAATATGTGCCTTTTTGGCCTCTGTTTTATAACTTTTGTTTCTGGTGCATGGACAACACTGGAAAAAACCTTTTGAAACTTTTGAAAAGAAGGAAAGTTGCAGAGAGTGTACAGTACATCCCATAAATCCAGGGCTCAGTTACCTAAGTGTTCTGTGAAGTGCATGTGGGACATTATTGCTCTATATAAAGCAGACAGAGGAAATGGACGGAAGGTATTGCTTGTGATCAGAACCAAATCTATCCACAGGCACTGGATGATTAAGCACCTTCCTTTCTGTTTGCGGGGTTTCAGGGTAGCCCAGAGAGATGTGCCGAAAATCTCTTCCTCTTCCTTGTGACAGCTGCATGCGGAATCAGCCTTACCCTGGTTTGTGCAGTGAGTGGGCCGGTGGCAGGCTGCTCTCCGGAACCCATGTGCTCGCGCAAATGTACAGAAAGGGAACAATTTAAAGTGCAATTCAACTGCAGAAGTTTACCAACCCGGACGTTAAAGCTTTGTACTGCAGTGATGCTCAGGGCAGCCTTGCCGCTATTTGTGGGACATTCCCTTCTGTCAATTGGCTGCAGCGCTCACCTAAAAATTACACAATCACTACACTTTACAGTTTACCCTGCGAGGCGCTGTGAGTCGACCTCCCAGCGTGAGCATTATAAACCTCAAAGCCGATCTAGGTGAGATGCAACAGCCTTGTTTAAATGAGCAACAACAACTTGCATTTATATAGCGCCCTTCCCACTGGACATCCTTTCCACCATTTTCCATTTAAAAAAATGCTTGATGTGTGGGGGGATGAGATTAGATGAGCTGAAAGGGCCTTCTTCATCCGAACCAATCTTGAGATTTTGTGACCACGTCTCTCTCCGTGAGTTGTGGTCAGTGCTCCGGGACGTTACCCTGCGTGAAGGTGCAAGATGTTGTTAGTTGTTTAGCGGATCGCTTTCCAGGAGCGATAATCCCTTCCAAAAAAACATAATAATAATTTGGTCATTCAATCCACGACTGTGTGTGAGACACTGCTGTGCGCAATTGGTTGCCACATTTCGCCCACAAAATAAACAGTCACTACACTTTGCAGTGTATTCTATGAGGCGTTTGAGACGTTTCGAAGACACAATAAGGCGCTGTATCAAATGCAAGGATTATTATTATTATAAGCTGTTGTTGTTATTGACTGTCTGCTCATCATTTGATGCCTTTATCAGTGGGTTAATTTCTATCCACCAGGTCATCAAGTTGACCTTTGATGATTTTGAGTTGGAGCGAGGCTACGACACACTGACAGTGGGCGATGGTGGGCAACCGGGAGAACCCAAAACAGTGCTTCATGTGTGAGTATTAGCTTTCCCATCCAATTCCAGTGTGTGCTCAATACAACGGGGTGTCAGCCTGGCTCACTCTCACCGCAGTGTTGTATTGTCGGAGCTACCATTTTACAGATGAGACATTAAACCAACTGTCTGATCAAGTGGACTGTAAAGATCCCACGGTACTATTCAAAAACAATCCAAAAACTGGCCAACAATCCCCCAAATGATACGCCATTCACCTCATGGCTCTGTGTGGAATGTTCTGTCGTGCATGCCTTCACAATACACAGTCATTAAACTTCACCATGAATCCTGTGAAACGTTTTGAGATGTCCTCCAAATTTGCAAGGCGCTACATCAAATGTAAGGATTATTATTAATAGAACTGAGATGTAGGTAGCTTGCGCATTTCATGAGAGGACGTATCAAAGTACTTCACAAAACCTGACGTTTGGAATGCTGTTGGATTTGTAGTAATTATATTTTTCTGATGTTCACCTGGCAGTTTGACAGGGACAAGTGTTCCCGACCTGATCGTCAGCGTGAGCAACCAGCTGTGGGTGGAGTTCCAGACTGATGAGACCAAAAGCTTGCTGGGCTTCAGAGCCACGTACCAAGGTACCTGCCACAGGAACAACCACAGCGCACAGCATCTAACACAAATGGGAGGAATTGAAAGGGAATGGAGCTACTCGTGTCTCCATTATAAACGACCCAGTCTCTCACGGATCCTATTAGAGCGGGTGGAATCCAGTAGCGTACTGGCTAGAGCGCTAGCCTCGCAAGAGAGTGGATCCGGGGCCTCTCGCTTGCGAAACTTTTGGCAAGTTTCCTTACTCCACACACCTCTGTTTATCTAGCGGTGAGGAGGAACCCAGTTGTTAGTCGATTGGCGGATCACTTTCTGGGGGTAATAGTCCCTCAAAAAAATGTGGTCCTTCAATCCACGGCCATGTGTGGGACATTGCTGTGCGTAATTGGCTGCTGTGCTTCACCTACAAAATACAGTCCAATTTACAATGTATTCTGTGAACTGTTTTGAGATGTCTCAATGACATAATAAGGCGCAATATCAAATGAAAGGAACATAAGGGTTAGTATTATTATTATTACAATGCATTGCTTCACATCATTGCAAAAACTATGAGACCAGAAATCTGTGTAACACTGGCCCAAGCCGATCCAAGGCCAAACTTGCTTACCTGAGACTCTGACTGATGGTTTGTCGGTGAGGAGAGATGTTATGTGCTGCACTAAAATAGGCTTGAACTATGCACAGTCACTACATTTTACAGTCATATTCTGGTGAAGTGTTTTCAGACATTTCAACTTAATAAGGTGCTGTATCAAATGGAAGGTTTATTATAGACACACACACACACACGAGGGAGAGGGGAATAGAAGAATAAGGACTGGAGAAAAGAGCAAGTGGAAACTTGTGTGGAGCATAAAGCCCGATACAGACTGGTTGGGCTGAGTGGCCTATTTCTGTGGCGTACAGTCTGTGTAAATCTATGGATTGTAAATTTACCTACACAGCCTCTGTGCTGGTAATGGTGTGTGGAACACACAGGAAAATCCCACAAATACCTTCTCTCGCTTCTCTCTCTTAGTCTCACAACAGACAAGTTCATCATTATACAACACAAACAATAAGTCTATTCTCACCATCTCAGCAAATAACCTACTCTTCAGGAAGGTTGAATATCAGTGAATCCCAGGAGAAATTTGTTGTCTAATATTGTGTTGTTTTAATACAATACGATTTGGGCTTGTCACAATAAGAGAACACTCCACAACCCTTGACAGTTCTGGCTGGACATCAGAGCTGAAGGTGGGAGCTGAGACCGGCGAGGAGGGAAAAGAGAACCGAAAGCGCAGTCAAAGAGACGCATTCTAAAACAGACCTTGAAAGGGGGAGGGAAGGAGGGAGCGAGTCGAAGAGACCTGGGAAAGGAGTTCCAGAGAACGGTCTCCAAGTGGCTGATGGTGGGACGGAGGATGTGGAGATGGCCATTGTCGGTCATATTAAGTCCATTAGTTTCTGCGGTGAGGATGTGCAGTTGGATTACTTCAGTGGCTCTTCTTGCTTGGAGCCAGGCAGGCAGTGGGCTGTGCGATCATTTGTTGACCAATTAATTATCTGTTTGGCTGTGTTTGTGCCTGGCCTGGCCTTTGTTTACCCAGCAGAGCTTCATACAACAAGAAGGGCTGCTGAGAAATCCATACCCATGATCGATCAGGCTCCCAGTAACAATGCTTCGCAATGACCTTTAAAGGGCCCCTCCCTCCCTCTCTCCCTCACCAACTGCAAAACTGGTCCTTTACCCCTGTCCACATGTTTTGAACAATTACTTTATTTCAATGGCACTTATGTTGAATGTCATGTTATGAACCTACTTTAGGTTTGTTTTATCAGTGAAGGAATTTGGATCTCTTTGTAAGGCAATGGGTTTGGATGTCTTCTTTCCACTTGGGTTTAAAGCAAGAATCATGATAATAATAACAACAAATAACAAAAATACATGGCTATAGCACCTTTCACGTTGGAAGGATGTCCCAAGGTGCTGATAATAATAAGCCTTCTGTTTGGTATCATGCCTTTCATGTTGGAAGGATGTCTCAAAGCGCTTCACAGGATTTACAATAAAGTTTGGTGACTTTTTTGTATACAACAACAACAAAATTACATTTGTGAAGCACCTTTCACCTCAGGAGGGCATCACAATACAAACGTGGAAGCCAATTTTATCCCACAAACAATCATGAGGTGAATGATTGATTTTTTGGGTTTGATTCCCGGCAGGGCGAAACCTTGAGCAAGTTTCCTTACTTTACACGCCTGATAATAATCTCTCAAGAAAAAAAACAATAATAAATTGGTTACTTCAATCCATGACAGTTTGTGGGACGCTGCTGTGCGCAATTGGCTGCCGCGTTTCGCCCACAAATATACAGTCAGTTCACTTTACTTTACAGTCTATTCTGTGAAGCACTTTGAGACATCGAGAAGACGTGAAAAGCGCAATATCAAAAGGATTATTAGTATTATTATGGGGAATTAAAGATTCCGTGGCATAATTTGAAAAGCGAAAGTAGTGTTTCCCAGTCTCCCAGCCAACAATCCCCCAGGTACAGTCAGTCATTCACTTAACAGTTGTTTGTGGGACATTACTGTGTGCAAAATTGGCTTCCGAGTTTGGCTACAAAATACACAGACAATTTACAATTTACAATAAAATCCTTTAAAGAGTTTTGAGACGTCCTCCTGATGTGAAAGGTGCTGTATCAAATGCATGGATAATTATCACTCGTGTACTTCACACAGTGCACTGTATGTTCCTAATATATTGTGCACATATTTTAAATGTTAAATAGAGTCGAAAAGAAGACAGATGCCAATCTAAAGTCAGGCAATCTGACTTATAAAATAAACGTGCGCAGAGAGTCAATTTTATACCTGCAGAATTCAGAGAAGCTAATTTCTGGTTGAATATAAATTCATGCCACCCACACAAGTCATCAATATTCAGCAAAGTGGAAACAGTTTTATTATTAATGTGAAATCTTGCTCCTTTGTTTTTAAAATACTAAAAAAAAGAAACTCAAAGGCAGAGTGTTGCATTGGATGTGAGATGAAGATGGTTGTGGAATTCATGATTAAAGTGAGCCTGATATAAATGAGTAGAATTAGACATTAAATGCTGCAGTTTATCAAAGGTTGATCCTGTTCATGTGGAGCGTGGATAGACAGACATGTGTCAGGGAATTGTCAATGCTTGCAGCACAGATTCCTGCTGAGTGCTAATGCACAGAGATGAAATAATTTACAGATTTTGGCATCTGTTTATTTTAATGGTGACATATACAACAGGCACACATCTTTGCTTTTTGTGATAGGGTTCTATTTCCTGGGGGATTGTTACCCAGGACACAGGGAGAAACTCCCTTCTCGTTTTGAATAGTGCCTTGGGAACTTTAACGTCTACTTGAACAGGCACAGACAGGACCTGGGTTTAACATTTCATCCAAAGGACGGTACCTCCAATGATGTGGTGTCCCCCCCCAGCACCACACTGGAGGATGAGCCTAGACTATGAGCTCAAAGTCCCCGATATGGGGTTTGATCCCACAATTTTCTGACTCTGAGGTGAGAGTTAAGGGGACTGAGACAAGCTGACACATCATGTGCAATATCAAATACATTTATTATTATCGTTATTGAGGACGCATTTTCTGACCAGTCAATAAACTGTTCCTTAAGTACAACTCCTTAAAAAAGGAACAATGATTAATTCTAGAAATATTGTATTATAACCCCCGCACCACAGGAGGCGTTATTCAGCCCACGTGCTGGCTCCTGTAATGCCGTAAGCTTCAGTTATATTCATTTACAGTTATACAATACATAGTATTAGTTACTGTGCCTGGTCATTTTCAAGCCACGACTGTTTGTGGGCACTGCTGTGCGCAATTGGCTGCCACATTTCGCCCACAAATATACGGTTAATTCACTTTAGTCTATTCTGTGAAGCGCTTTGAGACGTCGAGAATACATGAAAAACTCTATATCAAATGCAAGGATTATTATTATTCTTTTTCATCGATTCGAGACTGTGAAGCTATTGCCCACTGATAGAAAATGCTTTGTGATGCAAATAAGCAATACCAAACAAATTATTTTACCATCCCGAAGAATAATTATAAAGGGATTAAGGAGCAAATGTATAAAATCAATTGATAATTTCCATTCAAAGCAAAACACTGATCTTAATTTTGAACTCTAATGGTTTGTTGTGGTTTTACATGATATGATGAAGTCTCTGAAAAGCTACGTGGTATATTTGGCAAAAAGGCAAAATACTGTAGATGCTGGAAATCTGAAATAAAAACAGATGTCGCTGGGAAGGCTCAGCAGGTCAGGCAGCATCTATGGAGAGCGGAAAGTGAGTTAACGTTTCAGATCGATGACATTCCGTCAGAACTCGTCATCAACCTGAAACGTTAACTCACTTTCCTCTCTCCATAGATGCCTGACATGCTGAGTGTTCCCAGCGACATCTGTGTTTATTATAGTATATTTGTAATGGATTCGCACAGACTCCTGTTTCTGCTCAAATTCGAACCTGATGCTGGGCAGCGCTGCATTTTCGGAGGTGCAGTTCTTCAGAAGAGAGCTTAAACCCAGGTGTGCTGTCTGTGTCTGTTCAGGTCGATGTTACAGATCCTGTGACACTTCTGTATTTGAAAAGAGAAGAGAGTTCTCCTGATGTCCTGGCTGAGAACAAAATTGGTCATTTGTTTCACGTCTGATTATGGGACATTGCTATGCTTTGAGGAAGGAGTGATAAATAGCGTGTGAATCAGAAGTCATGGTTTGTTCCTGTTAGTAGCAGTGAGTGTGTTCAGTCTGGTTTCTCTATTACAGAGGGAGCAGTAAGCTGTGCTTTTTTATGTCAGAGATGGATGGATAGTGGGTGCCTGTTGTGAACAGCAAATCCAGGACATTTTCTCCCTGTTTAAACAGATATTGAGGTCAACAAGCCAAAGTAACTGAACCACTTTTTCATATATAAAAAAACCCAGCAAGTTACAGTATTGCATTCACTAGCAGAACAAGACGGATGATGAGGTGCAATCGCTTATAATCTGTCTCTGTGATGTTCAGGACCTTCAATCTGATCTGATGTGAATCCTTTTTTTGGAAACGTAAATTCAATTAGGAATTCTTCTTTCTGAAAGTTTTTTTTCTCTATTGGTGACTCAGCTCTCAGCGTCATTACACCCTTAAATAAACCAAATTTTCTTGGCAAAATTTGAACCTTTATAAAAATAATAATCCTTGTATCGTTGAGATGTTACAGTGAGCTTTATAGAATTGACTGTATATTTTGTGGGAAAAATGCAGCAGCCAATTACGCACAGCAGTGTCCCACCAATAGTTGTAGATTGAGTGACCACATGTTTTTTTAAGGGATTATCATTCCCAGAAAGTGATTAGTCAATTGACTAACAACCTGGTTCCTACAGAGGTGCGTGGAGTAAGGAAACTGCTTTAGGTTTTGCACCGTTCAGGAATCGTTTGCGAGGTGACTGGTCTAACCAATAAGCTACAGGACTCCACACATATATATATTTTTCAAAAAATCTGTTCAGGATTTCTAACACTAAATCTTCATGCCAAAAATCAATCTAAAAATATTTCACCGACAGAAATACACAATCCCCACAGCATTTCTTGAACTGAATGGTGCAAAACGTAATTACATTGGGTGATGTGTAAATAGGCCATCAGCGCCCCCAGTCAGTGTCGGTGTTTATATTCCACATAAGTCTAGACCCTCTATTCCCTTCTCTGTGATGTATTCACCAAGTTTCTTCTTAAATACATTGATGCTGTTGGCTTCAATCACAGCTTCTAGCAGTGAGTTCACTTTTTTTTTCACCCCTCCTTTTAAAATCTCCACCTGTCACTGACAATTCTCAGTTTGACAGGAGCTGCTGCAAGGTGTAGTGACTGTGTAACATGTAGCCGAACAAAGTCATTGTTCTTTCACAGAAGCCAGGAGGAGTTGGGACACTGCGGTCCTGGACTGTGTCTGTGTCCCGAGAGGGGAGACCTCTGCTGAGCAAGACTCTCGTGGCTGGAAATTCATCAATCTTGTGGCCTTTTCCCTGACTGTTTGTGTGCCAGTCTGGCACAGTGGTCACACACTCATCTCTGAGTCAGAAGGTTGTGGGTTCAAGCCCCACATCAGGACTTAGAATCACATAGTCTCAGCTGACACCCCAGTGCGGCGGTGGGGGTGGGGGGGGTGTATTGCATTATCAGAGTTGACGTCCTTCAGATGATGCTTTAAACCGAGCTCCCATCTGCCTGTTCAGGTGAATGTTGAAGATCATATGGCACTATTCGACAAGAGAAGAGGCAGGGTGAAACCTTGGGCAAGTTTCCTTACTCTACACGCCTAATAATAATCCCTCAAAAAAAATAATAAATTGGTCATTTCAATCCACGACTGTTTGTGGGACACTGCTGTGCACAATTGGCTGCTGTGTTTTGCCCCCAAATATACAGTCAATTCACTTTACAGTATATTCTGTGAAGCCCTTGGAGACGTCTCGAAGACGTGAAAAGCGCTATATCAAATGCAAGGATTATATTATTATTAAGAGAGTTTCTGTCTCCCACCGATGCTGGCTGTCAATCCTCATCCTCACTCCACGGTTGTTTGTGGGACATTGCTTTTGCCAACGAGCTGCCGAGTTTTGCCCACAGAATGCAATCAATTTACTTTACAGTTTGTCCTGTGAAGCACATTTAGAAGTCTCAATAATGTAACAAGGTGCTATATCAAATGCAAGGATTATTATTATTATGTTTACGATACCCTTTCACTTGGTTAAATGACCATTGTTGGCCATGCCTTCAACTACTACACCCCGAAACTCTGGACCTCTCTTCCTCAATCCCTCCGAATTCTCCCTCCGCACCTTCAAATCCCGCCTAAAGACCTTCCTTTTTGATCATGCTTATGGTCACCTCCCCCCTCCCACTCCCTCTGACTCAGGGTCAGAATCCGCCACTGTCAAGCGCTCCAGGACGCTACCCTGCGCGAAGGGCGCTGTATAAACGCAAGTTGTTGTTGTTGTGATTAGATTGGACTGTTATTATCAGAGGCGAGAATGGTAGAAAGGAAAAGCGAAGCGCGTAATACCAATTATTGACTGTGGTGTATGGCCACTGTCCTCACTCAGACACTGGCTTGAATCCAGCTGAGTGTTGACCTAAATCACATGGGGTCTCTCTGCTCACATTCACTGTGAGCTGAACACACAGTGGCTGATAGTGAACTGACAGCGAGCCACAGGGGAGCCCTGTGACTGATGCCGTGTCAGACATAAAAGGATTCTTTTCCTAACTCGCAGCTCTGCCCAGACTACATAAGCAGGAGTATCTGAGACAGTTCCGTGCAGTGTTTTTTTAAAATGTAAATAGCAACTGGTCAGGCCGACAGCTCTTGCACACAGTTTGCGGGCTGGTGTGGGACTGCTCCAATGCGGGCAGCTGTTCAAATGATTCCGTTCCAAAAGCTTCTCGTCCATTTTGTTGTCAAACTCGCCGCTCGCTCGTGGGTCACGCTGCTCTGGGCCGGTCCTCAGGGCTCACATCTCAGCTGCTTCTCAGCAAAGCCCTGCTCAGTGTGTCCAACCAACAGCAGCTCAGCAGTGGCTGATGCCCAAACCAAAACCAGTCTGGAGTCCCTCCAACTCGCTCGCTTTCTCTCTCTTTCAAGGCACATCTCATTCCTCCCAACGTGCAAAGCCTGTCAACATATGTTGCGTTGTATTGTGATATCTCTTCGCTTTGCTCCTTCCTTCCCCAGCTTCAGGTCACGCCTAAAGACCTTCCTATTCGATCGTGCCTACAGTCACCTTTTCCCCTGGCTCGGCATCGTGCTCCATCACTGTTAAGCGTTCTGGGACGTTACCCTGGGTAAGGGGTGCTGTATAAGTGCAAATTGTTGATGTTGGGGAGTTAAGGGTTGGGCTTCACTTAGATTTAGTACTTTTCTGGATCCAGTTCAGACACGCTTCTGTCAATTGAAACGTTAAGTGTGGCCAGAAGAGATGGCGGTGTCCCAGCTGAGCTGTGTGGATTTACAGGTGCCAGTCTGTGGCTCGCAAACTCAGTAGGTTCAGCGTGGGTTTAGGAATTGCTAAAGGCTGGTTGCTGTTCAGGGATCTGCAAACCAGTTCCCAGGCAGGTGGCAGGAATCCGACCTATTGGAAAACATCACCTGTTTGGCAACCAGTTTCACAGAGCAAGATTCTCAGCTCTGCACACTTCCCGTTCACGTTCAACTGACGTCCTCTCTATGCCCTTTCAGGTGGACATCAGCCGACACACAACACAATTTAAAGCCTTTCTCCCGGCGTCCTGGACAAGAGTCCTTCAGATTTTCTGGCAACGCTTAACGTTTCAGAAGTCATTCACTTCACGGTTGTTTGTGGGAGATTTCAGTGCACAAATTGCCTCATTTGTCGACAAAAATATACAATTACTACACTTTGGAGGAATTACTGTAAAGCCCCTTTTAGCCACTTTGATGTTCAAGGCGCACATATCAAATGCGATGCTTATTATTATTATGTTCAATGACAACACTGGGCACGTAGACATATTCATGTATGTAGTCACATTACCCACGTGCATCGAAGCTTGGAGGTAATGCTGTTAACTCCACCTTCCTCATCCAGACTGACTCCACCTCTGGCAATAACGTTCACCTTTACAGGCGTTGAAAGGACCTCACCTCGGTTTAAGCCCTCAATGGTCTTGCTCCACGAAGCCCTCCATGGTCTTACTCTCTCCTAACCCTCTACCATCCTCCCCACTCCGCCCGCTCAGCGGGCTCTGGCTTACTTCACGTCCCTCGCCTCGCCTAACCCACCATTAGCAGGTGAGCCTTCTGCCACTCTACCCCCACCCTCTGGAACTCAATCCCTCCTCCTCGCCCCCTCTCTCGCCTCCTTCAAGACCCATCTCAAGACCCTCCTCTCCAACCGTGCTTTCGATCACCCTGCTTCTCCCCCCTCTAATAATGTAGCACTGCCCCCAGTGCTGCGCTGGAACGTCAGCTTAGGTTGAGTTCAAAGACCTGAGCTCAGTGCCATGTGTTTGCCGTAACCTTTTGTGTAATGTGATTGTAACACACTGGGTTTCCCCTGGAGTCAGTTGCAATGAATGGAAACTAGGTCAGTTTCAATTCTTCAGGGAATAAGGTACATCACATTGTCGCATTGTTTGGACAAATAGTGACTGCATCCTATTTACATTCAATTATGAAGCCTAATTAAAATGAACAAAGAAATAATCAGCCTATTGAGGTGCGACTGCGAGGTGTGAGAGTGTTACCAGTGACAGAGATCGTGAGCATTTAATAGGTTCTCATTCATCATAAAGAAAAAGACATTCAGTGAGGAAAAGAAAGCGGCTGTTTTTCTGGTGTTTACAAAGCCCTGTTAACAGCTTCACTGTTAATCACACCCTCAGAAGCAAGTCTCTAATTGTGACGATACTTTCAGAAATCGGAATGATGACAAAACCTGGGCAGATATTCGGCTGTGAAGCAGGAGGTAGTTCCCCACATCGCACAGGATGCAGATGACCCCTCGAATTCTCTCCCTCTCCATTTCAAACCCTCTCCATTAACTCCTGGGAAGAGTGGAGGGCAAGGTGAAGAGATTTTGAGAGCGAGCTGGACAGGGAGGCCAATAATGTCCAAGGTTGGGTGTCAAACCCGCTGCCTGAATCTCATTGGGTTATTGTGGTTTGGGTAGGCCAGTGGGGACAGACTGAAAGCGCGATGCCATTACATGAGACATCTGCTCTCAGCTTTAATACTTCCAAATCTCATGAACATGAGTGGAACAAGAGGAGCTGTTTTCTCTAGCCTGACCGTTTTGTACCCAACTTATTGAGCCTTTCCGATCCCTCTTGTCTTGCCTTCAGAGATCGAGCAGGGAACGTGTGGAGATCCCGGCACGCCGGTGTACGGGAAGCGAGAGGGCAGTCGATTCCTGCACGGCGACACGCTGAGGTTCGAGTGTCTGCCGGCCTTCGAGCTCGTGGGGCAAAAATCCATCACTTGTCAGAAGAACAACCAGTGGTCCGCAAAGAAACCCAGCTGTGTGTGTAAGTGCCTCAATCCACCATTACATGTCTCTGTTGGTCCTTGTATTGGCTCATTCAATGTGAGCAAGTATTCACATGTAGCCCAGAAAGATATCATAGCAGTGCACAGAAAGTTTACCAGACCGTGATACCAATGGCAAGCTATGCAGTTGAAGCTAGTTAGACTCCAGCAGTTACCCCAACGTACACTCTGAGGTCCCTAAGTCTTGTCTTTCACCAACCTGAGCCTAATACTCTCCGGGATTAGGTTCGCAGAGTACGTCCTTCAGGAGAGAGTGGGCATTTGATTCCAGACCCAGGAACTTCCATGTATAGGTGGGTTGCATGAAACCCTCCGTCTAGTTTGGATACTCTTAAGCATGGTGACGGGTTTCTGTGGATGTCAGACATCCAGGCTGACTAAAAAAACATTCTCTGACTATTTAAATTCATTTTTGTGCTGATGGAATTCCTGTGTGTTTCATTCCCTGTCAGTCTCCTGTTTCTTCAACTTCACGACTCCATCGGGAGTGCTGCTGTCTCCCAACTACCCGGAGGAGTACGGTAACCACATGCACTGTGTGTGGCTGATTATAGCCAAATCAGAGAGCCGAATTCACCTGGCGTTCAATGACTTTGACGTAGAGCCGCAGTTTGACTTTGTCTCTGTCAAGGATGGGCTGAATCCCGAGTCTCCTGTCCTGGGAACTTATTCCGGGAGCAAGGTTCCCTCTCCTCTGACCAGCAGCGGGCACGTGGCTCGGTTAGAGTTCCTGACAGATCATTCCACAGCCGCCCGAGGCTTCAACATTACCTTCACAAGTAAGTACCCCTTCCCGCTCCGGCCCCCACACCCATTCTGTGTGGCTGAGATGCTTGAGGGCATGAACGGCATTTGTGTGAGTGTGGGAGGTTTGCTGCTGCTACTGTTTGGTTGTTGTTTATTCATTATTTGGTTGTTGTTTGTTGCTGGTGTTGTTTGGTTGTTGTTGTTTATTTGTTGTTGTTTGGTTGTTGTTGTTTATTTTTTGTTATTTGGGTTGTTGTTTGTTGTTGGTTGTTTATTTGCTGTTGTTTGGGTGTTGTTGTTTTGGTTGTTGTTGTTTGTTTGTTGTTGTTGTTGTTGTTGTTTTTTGTTGTTGTTTGGTTGTTGTTTATTTGTTCTTGTTTGTTTGTTGTTGTTGTTTGGTTGTTGTTGTTTATTTGTTCTTGTTTGGTTGCGCTGCCTTGAAATCTCTTTTGGAAACTCGACCACAGCAAATGCGATAAAAGCACAACACATCGTACATAGAATATACCGTTTATGGGCCGTTGTCGTGCAAATAATTGATTGTGCTCACCCAGCGGTCATTACACAGTAACTGCTGTGAAGCAGTTTGAGATAAGTTCCTGATGTGAAAGACGCTGAACCAAATACAATACAGTTCGACACTTATTTACATAGCGCCTCTCACGCAGGAAGGGCATCCCAAGGTGCTTAACACTCCTGGTTTAACACCTGAGCTGGGGATGGGAGCTGAGAGGGTGGGGAGGGGAAGGAGGAGCAAAGGCGCGGTCAAAGAGGAAGGTTTTGCCAGTGGGTGAGTTGGAGAGACTCCGGGATGGAGTTCCAGAGAGTGGGGACAGATAGGCTGAAAGCCTGGCCGAGGGCAGGGGAGATGAGGCAGATGGACGCTCACTGAGTGCTCTTCCGGAGAGTTCCAGATGGAGAGTGCCGATGGTGGGGCAGAGCTGGGCGGGTCGGGGGCAAGAAGCACGACCTGATAACTGGCCGAAAATCGACAGACAGGATGAGGGGCTGCAAGGATTATTATTAATATTTATTATTCAAGCGAGCAGCTGTAAAGTCCATTGCATTTAATCCTCGTTTTGGCTCCAGAAAATAACCCATTAAGATGCTCCATTCCATTATTTGTCAGCAGACCACTTTGCCCTGCCTCACCTTCACACTCTCCCTCTGGACCTCGCTCCAGGAATACTCCACCTCAACCTCACCAGATTCCAGCCCCCGCCTGGCCCACCACCCCCGACCCCCCCCACCCCCCAGCTCAGACCCCGCTCAGCTACAGTAAAGCACTTTGAGACGTTCTGGTACTGTGAGCCGCCATTTTACATCCGATCCTTTAACTTGCACCTTCTTGCTGTGCATCTGCCACCCATGTTCTCGCTTTCTCTCTCTCTCTCTCTCTCTCTCTGTCTCTATGCCACCATCAGCGGTGACTCGGCCTTCAGTTCCTAAACTAACCTCTGGAAATCACCCCCTCCACCCTTCATCGCCCTCATCCAACCCCCCAACCCCCCTCTCTATGTCTTTAAATTTCCCCCCAAATCCTTCCTCTTTGAAGGTGCCTACAGCCACTTCCCTCCACCTCTCCCCCACCCCACCCCCCACTGCTTTATTTCCAGCCCTGTCCCAGCAGAGTGTACCAAGACGTAGCCCTACTGTATGAACTTAAGTTGTTGTTGTTATACTTTCTTTTAGCCTTCCTCTTCGATCTCTCTTCACCACAGCGCCCTCTCCTCCATCCTTGATTCCCTTGCTCCCCTCACCTCCCAAACCGTCTCATATTCCCATAAATTCCCCCGGTACACTAGCCATCTCTGATCCCTCAAGGCACAAGTGTGTGCCACCGAACGCATCTGGACCAAATCAAACCTAACGGTCCATCGCCAGCTTGACCACACTAAGACCTACTGCTCCGCTCTCGCCTCCGCTAAATCATCTTTTTACTCCAAGATGATCTTGGAGGCCAAGGACAATCCCAGGCTCCTCTTCTCCACCACTAAACACCTCTTCCATCCACCTTCCAGCGCCTCGCCCATCCTCCTCCAATTCCAACTGCGAGGAGATGTTGGACTTCCGTGAGTCCAAATTCAAAGGGATTCGTTCAACTACCTCTCCCCATCCACTGCTACACGCCTCACCATCCCCGCCTCACACCCAACTTCCAACCATCCATCCTAACACCTTCGACCCTATCTTCCCCTCTTCCCTCACCTCTATTATCTCAAAAATGAAGCCCACCACCTGCACCTTTGACCCCATCCCTACCCCATCTCCTCACCTCCCAGCTCTGCTTCCTGGCCCTTCTTTTAACCGATATCAACAACCTCTCCTTATCCACTGGCATTGTTCCCACCTTTCTAAAAACAGCATGATCCCCATCCTCAAAAATCCTTCCTTGGACCCATCCCTGCTATCACCCCATCTCCAACCTCCCATTCCTCTCCAAGTCCCTGGAACGAGGTAATGTCCCAGCTTCGCTCTTTCCTTTCCCGCCATTCCCTCCTCAAACTCCTACAATTGAGTTCCAAAGTCACTAACGACATTCTGAACATTTGCAACCAGGGCTCCCTCTGCCTCCTATACAATTGTAATCTCGTTGTTGTTGTTGTCCCCCTCAAACTTTCTGCTGCCTTCGATACAGTCAACCATTCCACCTGTCTTTTCAGCTCAACATTCGCAGAGCTGCCCTTGACTGATTTGAATTCTACCTCTCCCACCGTCTCCATTTTAATAATAAATAATAATAATCCTTGCATTTGATATAGAGCTTTTCACGCCTTCGAGACGTCTCAAAGCTCTTCACAGAATATGCTTTAGTGAATTGACTGTATATTTGTGGGCGAAACACGGCAGCCAATTGCGCACAGCAGTGTCCCACAAACAGTGGATTGAAAATGACCAATTTATTATTGTTTGTTTTGGAGGGATTATTATTAGGTGTGTGGAGTAAGGAAACTTTCCCAAGGTTTTGCCCTGCCGGGAATTGTACCCATGTGTCTCGCTTGCAAGGCGAGTGCTCTAACCACTGAGCTACAGGACTCCACATTTTGCTGCCACTAACAGCTTCTCCTCCAGCCCCCGCACCGTCACCTGTGGTATCCCTCAGGGTTCTGCCCTTGGCCCTCTCCTTTTCAATATCTGTATGTTCCCTCCTGGTAACATCATCCACAGACATGGGGTCAACGTCCACATGTATGCGGACGACACTCAACTTTACCTCTCTGCCTCCACCCATAATTGCAGGACCACTGCTGCCCTCACAGACTGCCTGTCAGACATCAAGTTCTGAAAGAAAGCTAACTTCTTACAGTTGAATGTCAACAAGACCGAGGCCCTCCTGCTTGGCTCCCATCAGCGCCTCCCTCTATGGATGCACTCTACATCTCACAGAGCCAATATGGAACCTCATTTTGTTCGACCTTCAACTGTCCTTCATACCCCACATCCCCCACAACATGGCCCGGCTCCGCCACTATCTCACACCACAGGCCGCTGAGAGCCTCATACACGCATTCATAACATCCGGGCTTGAATACTATGCAAACTCACTGCTTGTCGGCCCCCAACTCCTCCCTCCATAGGTGCAGATCATCCAGAACTCTGCAGCCTGTGTCCTCTCCTGTACCAGGCTCAGCGACCCTATCACCCCCATCCTCGCCCACTTCCACCGGCTTCCCATCACACGGAGGATACAGTTCAAGATCCTGGTCCTCACTTTCAAATCCCTCCATGGCCTCGCTCCCCCCGACCTGTGCGACCTCCTAACCTCCTCCTAACCCCCTGCCAACCTGCCGGCTCCACCCGCTCAGCGGGCTCTGGCCTGCTTAACATCCCCTGCTTCACCCGCCCCACCATCAGCCGCTCTGCCGGTACCCTCTGAAACTCCATCCAGCAGTCCCTCTGTATCGCCCCCTCACTTGCCTCCTTCAAGACCCACCTCAAGACCCTCCTCTTCGACCGTGCCTTCGGTCACCTTCCTTCCCCCCTGCCTGAAACACTGATTGCCCAGCGACTGACGTGAAAGGTGCTGTACAAATGCAATGTTGTTGTTTGAAGCTTTTAAATGTTACACTTTGGTTGAAGGAAACACAGGTTGGAGGATGCTTCATTGGCACAGTGACACAGTGAATGGTAACAAATCTCACCAGGTGTCCTGACAGAGAGTGAGTGAGTGAGTCAGTCAGTCAGTCAGTCAGTCAGTCAGTCAGTCAGTCAGAATGCTGCCTACTCAGGCACTGTGACTGAAATATGTGCCACTAATCCTATCTGCCTGTTCAGGTGGACGTAAGAGAGTAAGAGATCCCACGGAGCTACTCAAAAAGAAAAGGGTTTTTCTCTCTCCCAGTGTCCTGACCGACAATCCGCCAGATAAAGTTGGTCACTCACTCCTTGCTCTGAGTGAGGCATCACTGTGCGCTAATTAGCTGCCTACATTTTTAATATTGTCACTACACTTGACAGCAATTTCCAATGAAGCTGTGGGATATGTTGACGTTATTAGCAGTGTATCAAAATGCAGATTATTAATTATTATTATTTTGATTAGCCTGAAATCCCCTCCACAAATCACTGACAGCTCCTGAATGGCATTTCTTTTCCTGGTTTTCTTTGTTATATTAAGAGTGCCATCAACTGATGCATTTATCCCAGCTCAGAACATAAATTTTTGGAGATTACAGAGCGCATAATGCAGTCAGAACAAGAAAACGATCATTGAGAGGGCCTCACTCACATACTGTCCCTCAGGGGAAGGTCAGTGCTCCATTATCAGAGAGGTTGGCAATGGAGGAACAGAATGAAAGGAAAGACATTAATCATTAAGGAAAGACTTGGAATTGAAATGAGAATATCAGAAAATGATATTGGGGAAGAGAAAAGCGACAGCGAAACAGATTATATAGAAAACGAGGCGAGCGAGAGGCTAATTAGCGCTTTCCCAGGGAGAGAAATGTCTTTGTCCAGCCTGGGTTAGCATTTTATAAAACAAGATAACTGGAGGATGGTGTGAGAAGGGCTGCCCTGGTAATCCTTGCTGAATGGTTGGGAGCTGTGGAAACGCTGCACATTGTGTATCGGGGAAGCTTGCCAAACTATACTCTCAATGGCAAGCTATGTGGTTTTAGCTGGTTAGACTCCAGTAGGTACCCCTAAACACATTCTGGGGACCCCAGACTTTGGCTCTTACCAACCTGCGCCTAATACTTTCCGGAATTAGGTAAGCGGGATGTGTCCCCTCAGGGAGAGAGTTGACGTCCCATTTCAACAATCTGGAATTTCAATGATGCATGGAATTCTCAGTTTGATTTGGATACACTTGAGCATGATGTTTGGTTTCCGCATGTGTCAAACCCCCAGTTAACCCAAAACATTTTTTTATCAGCCTGGCTCAGTGGTTATCAGAAGGCTGTGGGTTCACTCCCCAGCGTTGTGTCTTTGAGTTCATGGACTAAACTGATGCTCTAATGTAACGCTCGGTCAGGGGAGCGCAGTATTGACAGCGGCGCCGTCCTTTAAATGAGACCTGAAAACAAGTTCTCGCTTGCCTGTTCAGATGGATGTTAAAGACGGCGCGATTTGAGAAGAGAAAGGAACGTTTCCGAGTGCCCTGGCTGACATTCCTCTGGAATAATTCTCCTCATCATGGCTGTTTGGCAGAGGTCACAGAGCTGTACTCTGTGCGATCACTGGTCACGCTACTTGTGATGATGCTCTGTTGTGTTTTCAGCTTTCAGACACAATGAATGCCCTGACCCCGGGGTGCCTGTGAACGGCAGACGCTTCGGGACGAGTCTCCAGCTGGGAAGCACTGTGTCCTTTCTCTGCGAGGAAGGATTTATCAAGACTCACGGATCGGAGACCATCTCGTGTGTCCTGAAAGACGGAAATGTGGTGTGGAACAACGCTGTGCCTCGATGTGAAGGTGAGGCCTTTTACCCCTGAGGCCAGTCTGTTCCTTACCCACCGGCCTGTCCTGGGAGGTCAACATGGAATCTCAATCACCAGCCCTGCACTGGCTGGGATTTACTGTGTGAATCCAGAGGGGTCCAATTCAGATTTCCGGCTAATCCAGCATTTTCCATGTGTCATTTGTATGTCCCTTTTTTTTACACACTAAAATTACATTTGTACAAATTGCATGTTCTTACATATCATTAACCTTGTGTCATCATTGCCTGTATCCTTCGTCACTGAAATCCAGTGGCACTAACTTACCATGAGATACCGCTGGCCAGGCTCAGTTACCCACCAAAGAAGAAAATTGCTGTCACTGGAGAACCTTGCTAGTTTTGGACCTGATGCACTGACTGACCTCCAATCATATGCTCTCAATGGCAAGCTGTGTGGGTTTAGCTGCTTAAATGCCAGAGGCGCGCAATCTGGGGTCCCCTCCCCAGCCTTGGCTCTTGTCAACCTGCGCTTGATACTCACTCGAATTAGGTGAGCAGGAGTCCCTCCGGGGAGAGAGTGTGTATTCCACTCCAGTCACAGGGAAACCTCCATGTGGAACTCTCAGTCTGGTTTGGATACTCTCAAGCATGGTGATGGGTTTCCATGTGTGTCAGATGCCCGGGCAACCAAAAAACAAATTTCAGATGCTGTGCCCTGTAATTTCTTCACTCTGAGATGCTCTCCCATGTGAAAGCCGCTGTGAAAATGCAAGTTGTTGTTGTATTGTTGTATTTGCACAGACAAAATGGTACTGAGCATAGAGTGGGACTGAGTCATGTGCAGTGATTGAGCACCTTGCAATCTCTGACTCTTGCTTCTTGTTTCCCCCCCACAGCACCATGCGGGGGTCACCTGACTACTCAGAACGGGGTCATCCTGTCCCCGGGCTGGCCGGGGTTTTATAAGGATTCCCTGAACTGCGCATGGGTGATTGAGGCCCAGCCTGGATACCCTGTGAAGATCATCTTTGACAGGTACTTTGTGCACCGCTCTTGTTCATCACCCGATCAATTCTCTTCTGATCTCCTCAAGACTTACCTCTATGACCGCGCTCTCAGTCCTCTCTGTCCTCCCCACCACCCTCTGCCGTCCACCCCCTGTCGGGAGCCCATTGTAAAGTGCTTTGAGGTAGACAGCAACAGCAGCCTGCAATCATATGGTGCCCTTTATGTGAGCACTTCTCAAGCACACGGTCAGAGGCTGAGCTAGGGAGAGAAGGGCGAGGTGGGAGGTGACTGTAAACACAGTCAAACGTGTGAAGTTTATCAATAATAATAATCCTTGCATTTGATATCGCGCTTTTCACGTCTTCTCGACGTCTCAAAGCGCTTCACAGAATATACTGGAAAGTGAATTGACTGTATATTTGTGGGCGAAACACGGCAGCCAATTGCACACAGCAGCGTCCCACAAACAGTCAATGGATTGAAAATGACCAATTTATTAATGTTTTTTTGGAGGGATTATTATCAGGTGTGTGGAGTAAGGAAACTTGCCCAAGGTTTGGTCTCACTTGCGAGGCGAGTGCTCTAACCACTGAGCTACAGGACTACAAGATGGAGATGTGAAATTCAGACACTAAAGTGAGGGACGAGAGGGTACCCAGTGTCTGGCTGACTGTAACCCCAGTAGAGAGGCAGAAGCAGAGAGAGGAAGGATGAACCAGGGGAAATATTCTTTCGAACAGGATGTGAGTGAGGCCTGCACTGCTCTCTGGATGTGTAAATGCACCTCCACAAAGTGTGCTCAACGATGCTGTGGGTAATGTGCATAGACCTGCAGGATCCTTCTCAATGCCAGAGCCATATCCTGTCTGTGCAGCATTGCTTTTGGTTCAGACGTGTGGTGATGTTTTCCTCACATTTCTTTGGGTTTTTNGTTTGTCAAATTCGAAGTGACAGCTGAGAAAGGTTTCCAAATGTCATTGCGTTCCCAATTTGAACGCTTTGTTAAGCTCCAGACACAAACTCACACACCAACTGCCCCAACCCACCACCTCACCACACACGCACACACACAAACACTCACAACCAGCCCCACACACACAAACCACAGACACACATACTCACTTACTGGAAAATTACTTTTTTATGCAGTTTAATTCCACGTTTTATTGTTTTTTCTCTCTCTTTTGTCTCTTTTTTTTCCCCCTTCCTCTCTTCACCTGTTTTACGCACCTTAAAGCTTCACCTGACCATGTGCTCACCTTGTGTTCTGAGAATGTTATCCTCTCCTGCCTTCAGCCCTCCTCCCCCCCGCCCCTGGAGAGGATCATTCAAGACTGAAATACGATTCCAACCACCTCCCTTCACCCAAACAGCCCTTCTTAATGGCTGAATCTCACCCTTGCCTGAGCTGTCACCTTTTATTAGAACAACATTAATGACCGTGAAGAGCATCTCAGCAAAGCCTCATCCCATTGCCTCCACCCCAGTTATTGGTACCTCAGTGAGGAGAAAGAGAAAAGGGTGGAACACAAGCAAAATGCACTATGTTGCAATAATAATAATAATAATAGCTAATAAAGACTATGTCAGTCAATTGGTGGATCGCTTTCCGGGATAAAAAATAATAGTAATAATTTGGTCCCTCAATCCACGATTCTTTGTGAGACACTGTTGTGCGCAATTTGCTGCCGGGTTTTGCCCACAAAATACACAGTCAATTAAATTTACAATATTCTGTGAAGCGCATTGAGAGTCTCGAAGACGTGATAAGGCGCTATTTCAAATAGAGTCCTGTAGCTCAGTGTTTAGAGCACTCGCTTTGCAAGCGAGACACCTGAGTTCAATTCCAGGCAGAGGGCGAAACCTTGGGCAAGTTTCCTTACTCCACACAGAGCCTAATAATAATCCCTCCAAAAACCCAAAACAATAATAAATTGGTCATTTTCAATCTATGACTGTTTGTGGGACATTGCTGTGCGCAATTGGCTGCCGCGTTCGCCCACAAATATACAGTCAATTCACTTTACAATGTGTTCTGTGAAGCGCTTTGGGACGTCCTCCCAACGTGAAAAGCGCTATATCAAATGCAAGGATTATTATTATTATTATTAAATGCAAGGATTACTATTTATTATTATAACTATCCAAAAATACCTGGTGCAAAAAAAAATCAACCTCCTGCAATAAGTAGCTATTTCAGGAAGCTGAAACACACTTAGAAAAGTAACATCCATTCACATGTCACGTGGCAGTGTTATTGGGCTGCCTGACAATCACTGAAAACCAGTTAGAAACTACCTCTACATCCAAAGACAGCACCTCTGACAATGAAGTATCAGCGTAGACTACAAGTTCCGAATCCCAGAGCAGGGCTTGAACCCACAACCATCAGACTCAGGAGTGTGAGCGTTAGCAAGTGAGCCGGGCAGCTGTTGGTCTTGCTGTGGGTACTGATTGGTTGCTGGTGGCAAACTGCATGGAGCGGGAATGTAAGAGTTATTTTCCTATTTCAGGTTCAAAACGGAAGTGAATTACGACACTCTGGAGGTCAGAGACGGCAAGTTCTATTCCTCGCCTCTGATCGGGGTCTATCACGGGACACAGGTGCCCCAGTTTTTGATGAGCAGCACCAATTACCTTTACCTCCTCTTCTCCACTGACAAAAGCCATTCCGATGTCGGATTTCAGATCCACTTCGAGAGTAAGTCACCAACCTCCCTCCACTGTCATGTCCAACACTTCAGTTACATTCCTCACTGCAGGGGGGAAACAACAACAACATTTTCACATCAGGAGGATGTCACCAAACACTTCACAGATCAGACTGTGAGCCTGTGCTGTGTGTGTGTGTCTAGGGGCCGGGGGGTGCAGGGGATGAAGAGAACCGAGGAGATGGGAGTGGGAAAGATGACCAAAACTGTGGCAAGAAATTAGGTTCCAAGATGAGTTTCAAAGATGAGTAAAGGTGGGAGGGAGGCAGAGGGAGTTAGCATTCTTTGATTCTGGGGGGGAGTTGGGCAGAATTTCATTCAGAGATGGTGGGGCAGGTCAGTCGGGGGAACATGAAACGGCCTGATGTTTGCTGAGCGGAGGGAGCGACCGATAGTGGGGGGGTTGGGGGGTGGCGGAATGTGGGGTGGGGGGAGGGCTAGTGAGAGTCTCTAACAGATAATAACTCAACGAACAATTCATTCTTTGCTTTTGCCTTGAAAACATTATTGTGCACAGCCGCCCTGCAGTGAGACTCATTGCTGAGCCAGAATTAGATATGTGGGATTCTTATTGTTTCTGTGATCTACATGGGGGAGATGGCAGGTTCCCCACTCTAGACGGATGCACAATTGGCCCCTTATAGGTGACTGATTACTCTAATCCTCGTCAGATGCATTTCCAGGCACATAGTCTGCAGCTTGGACTCTGGACAGAACCATTCATGAGAAAACGTCCTGTTTATTAAAAGGGAGGGATGTTGCTGGGGATTTGGGAAGCTTTTCTGGCAGATTCATAAGGGTTGAGGAACAGGCCGCTGTGTGTGTGCAGAGGTCCGTGTGTGATGGAGAGGAGCATTTTCTCTGGAACACACAGTTTTTCTCGGCAAGGCCCCACTTTCATTTCTTTTAAACAAAGAAAAACTTTCAAAACAGCAATAAAGATAGTCACATTGTACCTCTGCCATTCACACCATGGATTTTACTTTGACTTAAAGGCAGTTTTAATTATTCCATTTAATATTGTTAGTTATGGCAACTTTGCACATTGTACTTGTACAATGTACTTATAAATATTGTTGATGTTTTCACCTTACGTTTTACACTGCAATGTTATTTCTCTGCAAACGTTGTGGTGCTTTCTAAATGCAAGGGGGCTCATTTGCAACAACTGATACATGCAGAGTGGAATTAGCATTCAGCACCAGACTGACAGATTTGCTTCCGTGTGATCTTTAAGAAGCCTTTATCTGCACATTGGCACAAATAAACTGCAGATTTAGTGCTGCTGAAAAGACTGCAGGGGACTCGCAATCCCCTGTTGTTTTAGAATAAGGAGTGTTACTGATTATTCTCATTATACTGGCTCCAGTGCCCCTGAGCAGATACCCTGATGCTGATGCACCTTTAATCCGTGGCTAATTCGCTCTGTTGTTTGGTGCTCGGATCTCCCTGCAGTGTTCCAATAGCCATCTGTCCTGATCCACTCATCTCTTGGCTGTTCCAGGTGTGAAGCTACAATCCGACTCCTGTTTGGACCCGGGAATTCCGGTGAATGGCCAGCGCAATGGAAACCTTTTCTTCGTGAGCTCCTCGGTCACCTTCGGTTGCGATCCAGGATATACCTTAAGTGACGATGAGGCTCTTGTCTGTGAACCCAACTACCAATGGAGCCGCCCTTTGCCTAGCTGTGAAGGTACTGTACAGAGAGGAGCTCGGACAGGAGGAATCTGAGTCAGGGCCACATGTGCTATAATAATAATAATAATCATAGTAATAATAATAGAATCATAGAATATTACAGCACGGAAGGAGGCCATTTGGCCCATCGTGCATGTGCCAGCTCTTTGGAAGAGCTACCCAATCAGTCCCACTCACCCACTCTTTCCCCATATCCTTGCAAAGTTTTACTGTTCAAGTACCCATCCAATTCCCTTTTGAAAGTTGTTATTGAATCTGTTTCCAACTCCCTTTCATGATAATTATAATAATAATAATCCTTGCATTTGATATAGCACCGTATCACAATGAGACGTCTCGAAGCGCTTCACAGGATATACTGTAAAGTGGATTGACTGTGTATTTTTAGGCAAACGCAGCCATGACCCATTTTATCTGGGGGATTGTTGGGCAAGACATTAAGAGGGAGAAGCTCCCTTCTCTTTCAGAATAGCACCATGAGATATTTAAGTAGAGATGGGTTTAACCTCACTTTAATATCTCACCTGAAGTGCGTCACCTCTGACAATGCAGCACTCCCCCTACACTGTCCTGGAATGGACTCTGGACTCAAAGTCAAAACAAGAGTTAATGTAAAGTACGATGTGACATTTTGACATTTAAATCCAAGTTGTTTCCTTCTTCTCATGCTGCATTTTTTTTTGCTAGCTCTGTGTGGCGGCTACATCCATGGGTCAACTGGTACAATCCTGTCTCCTGGTTTTCCCGATTTTTATCGAAATTCCTTGAATTGCACCTGGACAATAGAGACTTCACACGGCAAAGGTAACAGTGAAGCGGTATTCCGAAGGGTAACTGCGAGGATATGGTCCCAGCCATTGATTTTTGTGCATTGTATTACCATCACCCTGAGCAACGACATTTAGTTTTAGGAAGTTGAGAAAGTCTAAAATGTTTGTTAAACATTTCAGAGATACAGACCACTTATTTTGCTCACATCACAGACTAGATAGATGGGCCAAATGGTCTACACTCTGTGTAAGTCTTTGTAACTCTATGTGTCTACAATTAACCTGAAGAAAAATCATCATCCTTTCCACTGTTCCCAGTTATTTTTAACTCTTAAGGTGTTCACATGTCTTTCTTCCTCTGCTTTGCTTCTGTGGCAATCTACTTTGGAAAGTGCAAAAAGGCTTTTTTTTAATTAAGAACTTTTGTTAATGACGTGAGGAAAAGACCTGAGATTGTGTGGCATTTTTTTAAAAAGTCAGTGAAAAGCCCAGAGTCTCAGGGGAGGCACAGGTCAGGCTGTAGGTCAGAAAGTGAGAGTGCAGAATAACTTGTCATTGTTTCTTCACTGTGGCTGAGTGATACTATCCCCAGTGCTCCAAGGGTTAACATTCATTGGACAGAACTGTTCCTGCATTTGCAATTGCAAGCACACAATGTGAGTCCACACAGAAGCTCTGAGGTTTTCAGTGACTGGCCAGCTGTCTGGCAAAGTTTACGCTCATTCCTCTGGCTCATCAGCTGAAACAACCAATGGGCCCCACAAAGTACTTCTGATCTAAACTGTCTGAATAGATCAAGCCTCTCCTCACAATCAATGTGTTTCCCAGCGTCTGCAAAGAGAAATGCAGTGGACAGTTCAGCACTTAACGTCTCCACAGGCAACTCAATTTGTCACATGTGTCCTTCGTGGACTTTTGATTGGAGGGGAAAAAATTCTCCCTGAAACCTCTTTGCTGATAACTTTAAGCCATTGATTTACTATTCTTGAACAATCTCCTATTGCAATTGAGATGAAGAGCAGCTTTTGTGGAGGAGCAAACACCATCATCAAAAAAATTGGGTCAAATGGCCTCCCATTGCGTTCATTTCTGTGGTTCTGTGCGACAATAATCCTGCTCCCAATCCATCAGCATTGTTAGACTCACACGCTGTGTCCCTATACTGCACCGTCTCCTCACTGAAGCGCTATAATCCCATTCCCCTGCTCATTCCCCAAATCCTTTTATTCTTTGATTATTTAAGGGTCCTTTAAATGATGTCATTGACTTGGCTTCAGCAGTCACAGGCCTTCTCCATTCTAATGTAAAACCATTTCTTCTAACTTTCCCCCTTTTATGCTCTTCTATGCTGACTAGTAAAGCTGCCACACTGTGAAGTGCTGAATGTGAAATGAAACTGAAATGTCTGCATAATTCTTTGATAACCAGTTGTCCCTTCATACGCATCTGAATCAGCAGCGTGGGGTAGAGATTGCTTATTCAGTCATCTGATCCAGGATTAGAGCAATGCACACCCACATGCTTGGAGAGAGAGTGAGAGAGAGAGAGCAAAATAAAGGGAGGTGCTGATAGAGACACCATGTAGAGACAGAAAGAGACAATGGAGCGAGAGAGAAAATAAGACATATAGAGGAGAAAAAAGTGCTGGAAGACCTGAAAGTGAGAGAGTGAGATGAGCACAGTGTAATACTTAAGTACATTGTTCACACAATGATCTGATGCCTACATTTGACATATTTCTTTCAGTCTGGTTACAGTTTCCCAGTGTTGCTGACTCCGCAATGACATGAGTGATTGATTAACACTCCACCACCTGTAGGAACAAGAGTGACTTTAACCAAGTCGGACATCTTATATTGAGTTTGACAGGACAGCGTTCAGCTGGCCAAAGCTCTGCCCAGTTGAGCGCTGTGGTTACCAATACATGCATTCGTCCTGTGTATAACCGATGTGATGTAATCTAAACTGAGCTGTTAATTACTTTCAAAGGCAGTTTTGAAACAAGTCTGTAACATCTGCCAGGGGTGTTTCCCCAGCTATCGTGTGATAAACGTACATCATCGCTAGGAACCACCAGCCTCATTGCTTCCCTATAAACTGGTTAACAAAACCTAACATGTAGGAGCAGGAGTAGGCCATTCGGCCCTTCGAGCCTGCCCCGCCATTCAATCATGGCTGATCTTCTAATCTAACTCCAGCTAATAACCTGACCCTGCCTTATCCCCATATCCCTTAATCCCTTTTGCAATAAGAAATCTATCTCAGTCTTGAATATAATAATAATAATCCTTGCATTTGATATAGCGCTTTTCACGTCGGGAGGACGTCCCAAAGCGCTTCACAGAACACTTGTTCAAGGACTGAGCGTCAACAGCCCTTTGGGGTAGGGAGTTCCATACATTCACCGCTCTTTGAGTGAAGAAGTTCTTCCTCAACTCAGTGCCAAAGGGCTGCCTCTGATTTTAAGGTTGTGACCCCTGGTTTTAGTTTCTCCAACCGGGGGTTTCTATAAGATCCCCTCTAATTCTTCTATATTCTAGAGAATATAGGCCCAAATTGGTCAGCCTATCCTCGTAACTCATCCCTTTCATCCCTGGTACTAACCCAGTAAATCTACACTGCACCCCCTCCGAGGCAAGTACATCCTTCCTTAAATGAGGAGACCAAAACTGGACACAGTATTCCAGGTGTGGTCTCACAGGGCCCTATACAGTTGCAGTAAGACTTCCCTACTCTTATACTCTAATCCTTTCATAATGAATGCTAACATACCGGTTGCCTTCCTAATTGCTGCTGCACCTGCAGACTAACTTTCTGTGATTGGTGTACAAGGAGACCCAAGTCCCTCTGGACACTAACACATTCCAATCTCTCCCCTTCTAAAAAATAACCCGCTCCACTGTTTTTGCGACCGAGGTGGATGACTTCACACTTCCCTACATTATACTTCATCTGCCACCTCCCTGCCCAATCACCTAACCTATCTATGTCTCGCTGCATTTTTTTAATGTCGTCCTCTGTGTTGCCACTTCCTCCTAGTTTTGTGTCATCCGCGAATTTAGATATATTAGCTTCGATGTCCTCATCTAGATCGTTGATGTAGATGGTAAATAGCTGAGGCCCAAGGACTGATCCTTGTGGCACTCCACTAGTCACATCCCGCCAATCTGAAAAGGACCCATTTATCCCTACTCTTTGTTTCCTTCCCGTTAACCATTCCCGAATCCATGTTAATATGCTCCCCCCAATTCCATGGGCCCTTATCTTTTGGACTAACCTTTTATGCGGCACCTTATCGAATGCCAAATAGACCACATCCACTGATTCACCTTATCCAGTTTACTGGAAATGTCCTCAAAAAACTATGAGATTTGTCAAACATGACTTCCCTTTTGTAAAGCCATGTTGACTTGGCCTAATTATATTGTGCCCTAAATACCGCACTACCACATCCTTAATCAATGATTCTAAAATTTTTCCTATCACTGATGTGAGACTAAGTGGCCTATAGTTCCCCATCTTTTCCTTTCAACGTCTTTTACGTGACATTTGCGATCTTCCAATCCATGGGGACTGTTCCAGAATCCGAGGAATTTTGGAAGATCAGACACAAGGCCTCCACTATCTCATAAACTCCCTCTTTTAAAACCCTGGGATGCAGACCATCCGGACCAGGGGATTTGTCACTTTTTAGTGCTAACAGTTTCCCGAGCACCAATTCTCTAGTAATGAAAATTTCCCTAAGTTGCTCCCTGTCCTTATCCCTTTGGCGCATCTCTATTGTTGACAGACTGGTTGTGTCTTCTCGGGTGAAGACAGATGCAAAGTACCCATTTAGGGACTCTGTCAACTTCTCCCGTCTCTGGCTGAAGTGGACCTACATTTACCCTCACAGCCTATTCCTCTTAATGTATTTGTAAAAACTTCTACAATCTGACTTAATGTTCCTCGCTCGCTTACCCTCATACTCCTTTTTCTTGCTCTCAATGAGTTTTTTAGTTTTATTTTGCTGGTTTCTAAAACTCTCCCAATCTTCAGATTTGCCGCTTTTCTTGGCAGTTTTATAAGCCTTTTCTTTTAATTTGATGCTTTCCCTAACTGCTCTAGTTAGCCACGGATGAATTGCTTTCCCTGTGGTACTCTTATTCCGCAAGGGAATATGCGACCGCTGAGAACTTTGCACTACATCTTTAAATATTTGCCACTGTTGGTCTACATTTTTACCTCTTAATCTTATTCTCCAGTCTATTTTACCTAAATCTTTCCTCATACCTACAAAATTAGCCCTATTTAAATTCAGAATACTTGCCTCGGATTTAACTATATCCCTCTCTAACTTAATGCAGAATTCAATCATATTGTGATCACTCTGCCCTCGAGGATTCTTAATACCTACACTGCCGACTCGCCCTGTTCCGTTACACAAAACAAGGTCTAGGATGGCCTGTCCCCAGTTGGTTCCTCGGCAGCTGCTCTAGCAAGTTCTCTCTCATACACTCAATGAACTCTTCTTCTGACCTACTTTTGCCGATTTAGTTTTCCCATTCTCTGTGGAGATTGAAATCACCCACTATTATCGCTTTACCTGTCGTACACGCTCCATTGATTTCTTGATTAATACCCAGTGCTATATTGTGATCGCTGTTTGGGGCTCTATAAACCACTCCCATTAATATTTTCTGTCCTTTTTTATTTTTTATTTCCACCCATATTATCTCGACCTCCTGGTCATCGGATTTCAGATCTTTCCTCTCCACTGCTTTTATTTTGTCCCTAATTAACAGGGCTCCCCCCCACCTCTTTTCCTACAGTGCCTTTCTTTCCTGTAAACTGAGAACCCTGGAATATTTAACTCCCTCGATCTCCTTGTAACCATGTTTCCGCGATGGCTACTAGATCGTACCCATATGTGTCTATCTGTGCCTTTAGTTCATCAGTTTTATCCTGAATGCTTCGCGCATTCAGATATAACATTTTTAATTTCCTACCATTTCCTCTACTCTCTGATCCCTTGTCTACTTTGCCAAAGCTTCTTACCCCTCGTTAACATATTCCTATTATCTGGCATGCTTATCTTTACTTTTTCTAATGCTAACTTATGGTTTCTCTTACTTATATATTTCCCCCCCTTTACTAGTTTAAATTCCTATTTATTTCCCTGTTAATTTGTTTAGTTAGGACATTTGTCCCAGCACGATTTAAATGCAGCCCTTTTCTCCGAAAGAGCTCTTTTTTCCCCCAATACTCGTGCCAATGGCCCATAAAAAGAAACCCCTGAGTTCCGCACCACTCTTTTAGCCGTGCGTTCAAGTCCTTAATTTGTTTGTTCCTGTACCAATTGTCGTATGGTACAGGCAGTATTCCCGATATTACCACCTTCAATGATCTCGACTTCAATTTGGACCCCAGCTCTTCAAATTCCCTTCTCAAGTCATCTTGGCCACTCTACCGATGTCATTGGTACCAATGTGAAGTACCACCAATGGATCCTTGCCCATATATTTTAAATTGTCCTCTAGCCCTGCCGAGACATCCTTCACCCCGGCCCCAGGGAGGCAACAAAGCCTTCTGGTCTTCTGGTTGGTGTTCCAGATGATTGTGTCTGTCTGCCTAATAGTCTCGTCCACAGTGACGACAATCATCTGCTCTTTTGCCCCAGTGTTAGAGGTTGTTTTTCCTGCCCCCTCACTAGCTTCCTTGTCGATACAAGTTCCAAGGATCTCATATCTGTTGTTCAAGGTTAATGCCGGATTTACTACCATTCTTTCGGTTGTCCCCCTGACCTCCTGACTGTCCATTGACCTATCCTGACCATAACCAATGTTGACTGTATATTCCCTCAGGGGAGTGACTGGCTCCAGGATGTAGCTATCCAGGAAGCACTCACTGACTCTGATACTCCGTAGTGTCTGCACCTCGAACTCCAGCTCTGACACTCTGAGCCACTCCGACACTCTGAGCCACTCTGACACTCTGAGCTGGAGCTGCCTCAGTTGCAGACATCTTCTGCAGATGTGGTCGCCCGCGGTCAGACTGTCCTCCATCAGCTCCCACATGTCACACTCCTCACATAACACCTGCCAGGCCATTGTCACCTCTTCCAACTTGAGTAAGTCAATCAACTTAAGTTGATTAAGTTAATTAGGTTAAGTTAATTAAGTTTTAAGTCATTCAAGGTGATCCAATTAAGTTGATCAAGTTAACTTAAACCAATCAAGGTAAGTCCGTGGTGTGCGATGTGTTGATAGTTGTTAGTTTACTGTTGATACTGACATCGCTCTGACGTCACTTTTTAAGTTTCCCGCTGTTTTTTTAAAAAAAAATTATCCTCTGACACTGCCCCTCGCTCTCCTCACCCCGCCCCGCCCCCACCCGCCCACCCCTCGCTTAGAGCACTCGCCTCGCAAGCGAGAGCACCCGAGTTCAATTCCTGGGCAGGGCAAAACCTTAGGCAAGTTCCCTTAATCCACGGGGCTCTGTTTACTTAGCAGTAAATTGGAACCCGGTTGTTAGTCAAATGGACCGGTCACTTTTCCGGGGGTAATAATCCCTTCAAAACAAATCTGTTATGAAATATGACAATTTACAAATTCCCTCCAAAAGTTAATGTTTAAGACTGGAAAGTGAGAGTTGGGGGGTGGGAAGGAGAGCTCCATGTGACCCACAGACCACACTTACTATTGCAATGTATGCCCTTTGTTACATAGAATCATAGAAATTATACAGCACAAAAGGAGGCCATTCGGCCCATCGTGTCTGTACCGGCTCTTTGAAAAGCGCTTACAAATCAATCCCATCCCCCGCTCCCTCTTCATAGCCCTGCAAACTTGTCCTCTCCAAATAATTATCTACCGCTTATAACCGATTTTCTCATTTAAAAACTGGTTCCTGTTGAACTGTACTTTCCCTTTCATATCTTCCTCTTTATTTGTATGTGTTTAAAAACAGTGGAAATCGCATTACTCTAACCAGTATTGCTCTTCCTGACTTTACTTTTGAACATTATTGTTATTAATAGTTATTATTATTGACTATTAATATTAATAATAACAAATAATTACTAATAATAGTTATTGTTCATAATTATTGTGAACTCTTGCATTTAATACCACGCCTTTGACATCAGGAGGACGTCAAAGTGCTTTATCTGATTCAGTGATTCAAGTGTTTAGTAACTGTGTTTTGTGTGTGGCAGCCAATTTACACACATTAACAGGCAGGAAGGTAAACTTCAGAGAAACTCAGAGGTACATTGGAGACTGGCCTACTCTCTGCTTGCTAGACCTGCTCTGTGTGGATTTGAAACCTCTAACCTCTGTCTCTCTCTCTCTCTTTTTATTATTTGAAATTAACTGAAGGAGCCCAGTTCACATTCCATACTTTTCACCTGGAGAGCCCTCACGACTATTTACTGCTCACTGAGAATGGAAGCTTTAGCCAGCCTCTGAAAAGACTCACGGGATCTAACTTACCACCTTTGGTCAGCGCTGGTCTCTTCGGGAATTATTCTGCACAGATCCGATTTATTTCAGACTTCTCCATGTCATACGAGGGATTCAACATAACGTTTACAGGTATACCAATCCTTATGTCTCTTGTGTGGGTTTGATTTAAGGGTCTCTGCGTTTCACTGGGGTTTCAGTCAATTCCTCAGAGTTTGGATTTTCAGTCGGTTTGCGCAGAGCTTTAATTTGGCATTGAATTTCGAGTCCCTGCTCTTCCCTCTTCCGGCTATCCCCTTCTCCTCGTTCTCCTCTCTTCCCTCTTCTTGCTCCCCTCTCCTCTCTCCTTGTTCCATTTACCCTAATACCATGTAGCTTGAAGCAGATGACTTTTGCCCCTGATTGAAGTGAATGTTATGAGCTGCATGACTCAGTCTAAGGTTTCAGATCAATGCGATGTTGCAAAACTGATCTAAGATTCAGCACAGATAGATGTACCTGGAGATAAACACAGCTGGAGTTTAATACGCCTGATTAATCCAGATTCATTATTGAGATTACAATCTTAGAATATGGGTTAGAGTTATTATTTATATTGCTTTCTTGTAAAATATGCTGATATTAAATCCTTTAACTTGTAATGAACATTCCTTTGCTTTGCTGCAATTTTATTCCAATTGTACTGATGTCCCATTGTTTGATTGTAACATTTATGTGCAATAATTAATATTACTAATAATATTTTTTTCACTTGATATAGCCTATAATGTAAAAACATCTCACAACACAAGACTGCAAATTGCTGTCAAGTGTAGTGACTGTGTTTTGTAGACAAACGCGGGAGCCAATTTGTGCACAGCTATGTCCCATAAACAGTCAAACAGAATGACTGATTTTATTTGGGGATGGTTGGCCAGAATTTCGGGAGAGACTTCCTTTGCAGAGAAACATCCCAGAACCCCTCCGCCTCGCCTCCTCCCTTGCCTCCGTCAAGTCCTGTCTCAAGACTTTCCTCTTCAACTGTACTTTCGATCATCTTCCCACCCCCATTCCCCTTGCCCACCACCCCTCTTGATTCCAACCCCCAGCTCAGATGCAAACCCTTCCCTGCCAGCACCTTGGGATGTCCTCCCAACAAGAAGCTGTAAAGTTGCAATGTTTTGTTGTTGAATAGTGCCATGAGCCTTTAACATCCACCTCAACCTGCACAGACGTTGCACAGACCTCAACATGGTTTAATGACTTATCTGAAGGATGGCTCTTCTGACAGTACAGCGCTCTTCCACTGCCCCCATCTCCCCACTGCCCCCTCTACTGCTCCTATCCCCCCTCCCACCCCACTGCCCCCCTCCCACCCCACTGCCCCCTCCCCAAGTACTGAATTGGAGCTCCATCCTTGACTGAATTTCTTGAATACATCTGTGGCCCGCTGATACCAATTAAACCAAGTGGTTTTGGTCTTCTGTCAAGTGTAATTTGTTTCATCTTTTTGCTGTTGTGAACGACTGACAAAGTGTTGTTTCCTGTAGAATACGATCTGGAGCCGTGCGATGACCCGGGTATTCCAGCCTACAGCAGCCGGAGCGGCCTCCGTTTCAGAGTGGGGGACACCCTGAGCTTCTCGTGTTTCCCCGGATACAGACTAGAGGGCGTGTCCAGGATTACCTGCCTTGGAGGTAGACGGCGTGTGTGGAGTTCGCCTCTTCCAAGGTGTGTTGGTAGGTGGTCACGTGCTTTAATTTCACTTGGGTTGAAATCTGTACTTAGTTCGGGAAGTGTGTGTATAACTGGACCAAGGTATCTATCTGCCAGCGGACAAACTTCTGGACATAGCCCCATACTTTGCTGGAAAGCCACAGCAATGGTAAAACTAATGACTATTTCTCGTTACCACTGGCACAATGCTGGCTGGCCTTCACAATGTGTTATAGCAACCATGCACCATGCCGCAAACTCTCCAGTGCAGCATTGCACTTGTGATTGCCCACCGGCTGAGCCCACTCTTCAGAGGCTCAGAATGAAGAGTTGTTTGGGAGTCTCTGTTTGGTAAGGATTTGGGGTAATACCCTACTGCTCGCAGCGTGGCATTGCCAGTGTCCTAGGAAATGTCTCCTGTCAGCCCTCTGAGCTTGTCATTTTAGCACAGAGCAGGGGGATGGGGATCAAAGGGTGAATACAAAGAATCAGATGAAATCGTCACAAAACCTAATGAACAGAGACTACAGAATATGGCATTGAGCCAGCTGAATTTATGTGACAAACGTATGGATCTTAATTAAGAAATCGTGTTAAAAAATCGCGCAAAATTCTCTTCCTCCCATTCCCTATAATCCAGGTTGTAACCAAGCTCACTCGCAACACAGCAGGGTTTTATTGCATCACAACAAACAAGCTGTTTGGACATTTTCTCTTGGAATAAAAATACCATCTAAGTGCCCATAATTACCATTTTTTGTAAAAAAAATTGATTTAACATCAGTGTTCCATGTGTAAGTGACTGCCAAAATCAGCCTCCGCAATGCCAACATTATTTCCTTAATGTTTTGCAAATTGCTTTGAAGTTTTTAGTACATTTTTGACTTAAGAGAGGTGGGGGAGGAGGGTAGAGGAATGGGGAGGAGAGGTTAGGGAGGGGGGAAGGAGAGGGAGGGAGGGGAGGAGAGCGAGGAGAGGTTGGGGAGGGAAATCTCTCTTCACTGTGACAATCACCCTCCCAGCAGTAATCTGGAGACCCAACCTAACACCCATCAGCAGAGTGAGTTACAATGATAATGAACAATAATGCTTACGTTTGATATAGCAGCGAAGATGGAGCAGAATGGAGTAATCAGGTTGCTTCGGTTTGTGGAGGTCATAGAGGTAGGGTGGGGGCGAGACCATGGTGGGATTTAAAGATGAGGATGAGGGTCTTGAACTCCATCAACAACAGCAAAATTACACGTTGTAAGCACCTTTCATATCAGGAGGACGTCCCAAGGCGCCTGGACAATCAATGTTTCTGACCCGAGCTGGGAGTTGTAATTGGGGAGGGTGGAGAGTAGGGGGGGGAAGGAGGGTGATCAAAAACACGGTCGAAGAGGGGGGTCTTGAGATGGGTCTTGAAGGAGTGAAGGGAAGGGGTGAGGCGGAAGGACTGTGGGATGGAGTTCTAGAGGGTGTGGGCAAAGTGGCTGAAGGCCCACCTATCAATTGTGGGGTGGGTGAGGCGGGGCACAAGAAGCAGGCTGGAACTCACTGAGAGGAGGGAGTGGGCAGGTTGGTAGGGGGTTAGGAGTTTGCAGAAGTAGATGGGAGTAAGGCCATTAAGGACTTTGAAGGTGAGGACCAGGATCTTGAACTGTATCCTCTGTGTGATGGGAAGCCAGTGGAGTCGGGCGAAGATGGGGGTGATAGGGTCATAGAGCCTGGTGCGGGAGAGGGTATGGGCTGCAGAGTTTTGGATGATCTGCAGCCTATTGGAGGGAAGAGTTGGGGAGGCTGACAAGCAGGGACTTTGCATAGTCAAGCCTGCATGTTTGAATGCGTATATGAGGGTTTTGGTGGCCTGCGGTGTGAGACAGTGTCAGAGCCAGGCGATGTTGTGGAGGTGGGGGAAGGCAGAGAGGGTCATGGCACGGATGTGGGGTAGAAAGGATAGTTGAGGGTTGAGGCTCTCATCCAGTACTTGAGGTCTGACAGACATTCTGCCAGGACAGGAATGTTTTTGGAGTCAAGGGGGAGGTAGAGAGATAGAGTTGGGTGTCATCCGCATACATGTGGAATAGACATGACCCCATGTCTGTGGATGATGTCACCAAAAGGGAGCATATAGATATTGAAGAGGAGGGGACCAAGGACAGAGCCCTGAGGAATGCCATAAGATGGTGCGGGGACTGGAGGAACAACGTTTGTGGAGATGAAGTGGAAACGATGTGAGAGGTACGATCTGAACCATTCAAGGACAGAGCAGTGAAGGTTGCGGTGAGAGGAGAGGCAGTGGATGAGAATAGAGTGGTCAATGGTGTCAAGCAGAGAGGTCAAGGAGGATGAGGAGGCATAGGGAGCCCTGGTCGCAGATGGACAGAATGTAATTTGTCACTTTGACCAGGGCTATTTCAGTGCTGTGGGCGGCACAGAAACCTGATTGGAGGGATTCGTGAGGGGAGTGGCGGTAGAGGAAGGAGCAAAGCTGAGAAGCAACAACTCGTTCCAGGATCTTGGAATGGAAAGGGAGGTTGGAGATGGGGCAGTAATTTGAGAGTAGGAATGGGTCCAGGGAGGGTTTTTTAAGGATTGGAGTGATGACGGCTGTTTTTAAAGGGGTGGGAACGGTACCAGTGGACAGGGAGAGGTTTATCATGTCTATGAGTAGAGGAGCAAGGAGATGGAGCTGGGAGGTAAGGAGAGGGGAAGGTATGGGGGCGAGGGAGCAGGTGGTCGGTTTCATGCGGGTTATAGTGTTGGTGAGAGAGGAGTGGGAGACAGGTTCAAAGGTGTGGAGAGAGGAATGGGGAGTGGATAGTAGACAGAAGGGTAGAAGCGGCTGAGCCGATCCCCTCGACTTTGGATTTGAGGAAGTCCAGCATCGGAGGTGAGGATGGGTAAAGCACAAGAGGGTAGGTGGAGGAGCCGGTTGGTGATGGAGAAGAGGAACCTGGGGTTGTACGTTTCTTGGAGTAATCGACGATTTAATGGAGGCGAGGGCGGAGCAGTAAGATTTGATAAGGTCCAGTCAGATCTGCCAATGTACCGTTAGGTTGGATTTAAGCCAGGTGTATTCAGCAGCATGCACCTGTACCTTAGGGAGTGGAGGTGGTTTGTGTACCTTGGTGACTTTCATTAGTAGAAAACGGTTCGGGAAGTGAGGGGAGCAAGGGAATCGAGGGAATCGGGAGTTGTGGAGGAGAATGACCGAGGACGGTAGATCAGCTGGGAGATTCATAGATTTATAGATTCATAGAATGTTACGGCACAGAAGGAGGCCATTCGGCCCATCGAGTCTGTGCGGCTCTTTGACAGAGCAACTGACTTTTATTAACCCCACTCACCAGCTTTCTCCCCATAACCCTGCAAACCTGTCTTCTCCAGATACCTGTCCAGTTCTTTCTTAAAAGCTGTTATCAAATCGGACTTCACTGCCCTTTCGGGCGGATCATTCCAAATTCTAACAACTCGCTGAGTGAAAACATTTCTTCTAACTTCTCTGCTTCTTTTGGTAGATATCTTAAGACTGTGACCACGAGTCACAGACACACCTACCAACGGAAACAGCTTTTCCCTATCTCGCCTGTCGAAACCTTTCATGATCTTGAAGACCTCTATCAGGTCCCCGCGTAACCTTCTCTGCTCTAATGGAAAAAGTCCTAACTTCTCCAGCCTGTCCTCATAGCTAAGGTTCCCCATTCCTGGTATCATTCTCGTGAATCTCCTCTGCACCCTTCCAGTGCCTTAATATCCTTCCTGAGGTAAGGTGCCCAGAACTGGACGCAGTACTCCAGCTGAGGCCTAACCAGTGTTTTGTATAGATTAACCATAACCAGATGGGGAGCTAATGGACATGGGTGAGGATGGTGCTGATGGTCTTGTGGAGCCTGATGTGGGAAAGGACACAAGCCTCAGGACTCTGGATGTTCTACAGCTTCCCAAGGGAGGAGTTGGGTAGTCCGGAGAGTAGAGAGTTGACACAGTCGAGTTTCAATGCAATAAGCGCATGGATTCGGGTTTCCATAACCTGAGGGTAGTAGTGGTCCAGGTGAGCAATATTTCGGTGTCTGAGCAGGTCAGAGCAGAAAGTTTGGTTTCAAGGACAGTTGGGAGTCAAACTAGACAACAAAGTCTTGCGCTATATCCACAAAGTAGAGTATGCGTCCATGATCCTGTCAGCGTCTGAGGTGAGAAGGTGCTGACGGGAGTCAAGCAGGAGGACCTCTGTCTTGTTGACATTCAACTAGAGAAAGTCAATGCTTATTCAGGGCAGTTGAGGTCCTGGAATCGAGGTATCAGGCATCATAAACAAAGCATCATGAACAGCTGGAAGTGAATTGCGGATTTTATCTGGGGGATTGTAGGTCAGGACACCGGGAGAGAGAAACTCCCTTCTCTTTAAATAGAGCCATAGGGTCTTTAACATCCACCTGAACAGGCAGGCAGCACCTAGTTTAACGTCTCATTTGAAGGACAGCATCTCAGGCAATGCAGCGCTCTCTCAGCACTGCACTGGAGCGAGAGCATTACCCTGAGCCAGGCTGACACCGTGACATTATCGTTTAACAGTCACTCCTTTGCACTAAGCCTTCCACATACGTGACCATCGTTGAAAGACAAATTAGGCGCATTATAGAGACTTAACTGTTACAGCTCTGGAATAGCTCAGCACTGACACAAAGTATTGACAAAGGATTCACTGCATCAGCAATTAACTGGCAATCATCAATTATTCAATTATAGTCACTTAACAGTTTTTTTTAAACAAGGTTGGGATTCTTAAATCTATGAGACCCAGACAAGCGTTTTTAAATCATGAATTTTCTCTCTATATGAAAGAGTCTATCAAATGTTTGATGTTGAATTCTCAATCATTAATTTATCACCAGAGGAAAAAAATATGTATAAATACAGAGGGTTGAAGGAACTACAGACTTGAAATTCCGCCTAGTCTCAGCCTGTGATATCTTTTTGCATATGATTTAAGATGGCCACACAGGATTGCTTACAAAATACACAGTCACTACTCCTCACAGCAGATCCTTAGAAGTGCTTGGAGATATGCTTCTGGTGTGAAATGCGCTGCAGCGAAAGCAAGGATTATTATTATTATTCACACGGGACAGTTTTTCAGTTCAGCCTTAATGTGAAAATATATTTTTACCGTTCTTAAAAAGAACGGCTGGCCTTCTAACTAAACCTGAATTAAAGGACTCGGTGAGATTTCAGGCATCCTGTGCGTTAGTTAATTTGAGTTTTTGTAAGTTATAAACATGCTTTTATTACAAGCAGCATCCAGGCACACTTGTGACATGAATGGTGAAAGCCTGAATTGAATGAAACCTTTCCAATGGCCCAATTAAGAATACAGATTTGATTTGGTTCATGCCTGGCAATGTCAGTCAGGCTGTTCAACTCCTTCACCTGTCCGGAGGGCGAGGCACAATTATTGGGTATCTTGGCAGATACTGTGTGGGACAGATACTCTGTCTCTCGCTTTGCTCTCTCGTGCTCTTGTTCTGCTCTCGCTCTCTTTCTTGCTTGCATTTGCTCACTTTCTCTGTCTTTCTCTCTCCTTCTACTCTCATTTCCTCATACACTTGCTCTCACTCTCTCTCTCTTACTTTTGTTCTTACTCTTGTACTCTCTTTCTCTATGATTTGTATGGTTTGTAGTAATCAGCCAATGCCTAATTAGTTCATATATTTATTTCACAAGTGCTCAGTAATCAACAATTAAGTAATTCCTCCCCCTGGAACTCCATCACAGATTCTCTCTGCCACACCTCCTCCCTCCCAGCCTAAAAATAACACCTTACAACATGTCACTTTAACTGCATTTCCCATCACCTTTCCCCTCCCTTAGCTCTGGCTGCCAGCCAACTTGAGCACTTTGAGACGTTCTTCTGACGCGAAAGGTACTGTATGAATGTAAATTGTTGTTTTTTTACACATTTTTAAAAAAATAATAATAATTTGGTCACTCAATCCACGACCGTTTGTGGGATATTGCTGTGCGGAATTGGCTGTCGCTCACAAAATACGCAGTCAATCCACTTCACAGTATATTCTGTGATGTCCTTTGAAACATAAGAACATAAGAAATGCTGGACGAAAAAAGACCAAGGTCCATCTAGTTTGCCTTCCACCTTCCCGATGGTCGCTTGCACATATGTCCCAAACTCCCTCTGTACTATATCCTATAATGTTATTTCCTAAAAGAAAACAATCTAATTTGTGTTTGAAAGAATCAACATTTACTGCTTCAACCGTCTCCCTAGGGAGCTGTTCCACAGATTCACTGTTCACTCACTTTGTTTGCGTAGATTCGTTCTGAATTTACTCTCTTCAATCGCTGGCCGTGTCCTTTGGTTTTACTATTCTGGACAAGTTGAAACAGCCTGTCCTGATCTATATTGTTTTGCCTCTTTGTTTTGCCCCTTTCCTTAAAGACAGCAATCACTTCGCCTCTCAATCTTCTTTTTTCCAGTGTGAACATGCCCAATTTTTTTAGTCGCTCCTCACAATCAGGTCCTTCCATTCCTCAATTATTTTGGTTGTTCTCCTCTGTATCTTCTCAATTTCTTCAATATCATTTTTGTACCGTGATGACCAGAACTGTACACAGTCTCTAAGTATGGTCTCATGAATGATTTATACAGTGGCAGGATTACCCCACTATTTTGGCTGCTATTGATCTTTTGATATATACCAACATTTAGTTTGCTTTACTCGCTGATACAGAACATTGTTTGTTGCAAGAGCTTCAATTTATTGTCAATCAGGAACCCCTGATTTTCCATACATATTATTTTCCTTCCATTCAAATAATAGTCCCTTCCAGGATGTGTTGTCCCCATGTGAAGTGCTTTACATTTCTCCACATTGAATTTCATCTGCCACCAATCTGCCTGATTCCCAAGTATGTTCAAATCCTGCTGTAATTGATCTTGTTCAGCTTTACAATCTACCACTTTCATTAGCTTGGTGTCATCTGCAAACATAGCATCTTCAAGATGTGATAAGTTGCTGTATCAAATGCAAGGATTATTATTATTTTATTATTACGATGAACAATCTTGGACCGGTTGATACTTGTGTTCCCAAATGTTTATTTGCTTCTGTTCTTCAGCTGAATGTGGGGCCTCGGTGACGGGAAACGAAGGGATCCTGCTGTCACCCAACTACCCAGCCAACTACAGCAACAACCATGAGTGTATCTACTTCATTCACACTCAACCGGGCAAAGGCATCCAGCTCAAAACCAGGACCTTCAATCTGCAGCAGGGAGATATTCTGAAGGTAAATCTGACCTGAGAGCAAACCTTAGCAGAGTAACTAACAAGGAAAGAACCTGTTGCCCAATCAGCACCTGATCATCGCTGTAACATCTCAACCTCCTTCACAGGGAATTACTGCCCAAACATAAGCAAGTTCATAGAATCCTAGAAACTTATATCACAGAAGGAGGCCATTTGGTCCATCGAGTCTGTACTAGATCTCAGAGCAATCTGTCCATTCAATCCCATTCCCCTGCCCTATCCCCATATCCCCTTAAGCCTTTATCTCTCATAACCCTCTCATACTTCTCTCTGGAAATCCGCGATGGACTCTACCTTTTCCACTTTACTCAGCAGGACATTTCCACCCAATAACTCTCTGAGTGAAAAACTTTCTCCTGAGCTCTCCTTTTACTCTTGTGTCTAGCTTATAACTACATCCCTCATCACTGATTGCTGTACCTGGAGTAGGGATCAGCTAACAGCCTACAAACCATAGTCACTACACTTGACAGGAAATCCTGAGAAGCGCTTGGAGATATTCTCCTGGTGTGAAGGGTGCTGTATCGAATGCAAAGATTAATATATATATTTCATCTTTATAATACTACTACTAATAATCCTTGCATTTGATATAGCAGTTTTCACATCTTCTCGATGTCTCAAAGCACTTCACTGAATATATTGTAAGGTGAATTGACTGTATATTTTGTGGGTGAAACGCGGCAGCGAACTGCGCACAGCAGCGTCCCACAAACAGTCATGGATTGAAGTGACCAATTTTTTATTGTTTTTTTTCTTGAGGGATTATTATTAGGCTCTGTGTGGAGTAAGGAAACTTGCCCAAGGTTTCGCCCTGCCGGGAATCAAACCCAGGTCTCTCGCTTGCAAGGCGAGTGCTCTAACCACTGAGCTACAGGATTCCACTCTATACTCATCTGGGAGGACGCAGTGGGAGGACTCCTTTTGGGGGGATTTAATGGGAGGACTCGGCGTTTTAAAAATGTAATTGTGTTGTTGTTGCCGTGGCTTAGCTTTGTTGGTGTTGTTTATTTTGTTCCCGCCGCTTGGCTACGTGCGTGACACAGGAGGCCACAGCGCCACAGTCAGCCGGTGCAGCCACCAGGTGTAACTGCAGGGTGTGTGTACATACACAGGCCACTGCTGTGTTTTGCCCACAAATATTCAGTCAATTCACTTTACAGTACATTCTGTGAAGCATTTTGAGACGTCTCAAAGACGTGATAAGGTGCTGTGTCAAATGCAAAAATTACTGTTAGGTGCTCTGTGACACACGATGCCACAGGGCCACTTCGACTCGGTGGCCACCACATGTAACAACAGGGAAAAACGCAAAACTGAAAAGAACTCATGAGCGATAGGAGATACCTAAAACAAATATGCCCATATCACTCCCAGATACAAGAACTTTCCAATGAGGTATACATCATGTCTCTACATCAATCGTTTATTGAGATCCTTCTTGAAGCGCAGACAGACATTGTCGTTTTATTAGTATGTAATAGATAGATAGAAAGAGATATACTGCTTTAAGGACAGAGCTCACTGGACAATGTGCTGTCATCATAATCATGTCACCTCTTTTACTGCAAAGCTTGGGAGAGCCTTGTTGACATGGTTAAATAAACTCAGCAGCAGCCTCCAGGTGTGTGTGGGTGGGGAGGGTAGGGAGGAGGTAAGTGGGGTCTGAACTGGCTCCAAGGTGACATGTTTGGCTACAGAATGTCAGAATTGAGCCAGCCCTCTGGTTCGGCCTCTCATCTAGTTCTTGAGCTGGGTGGGTCTGCAGCACTCCAGGGCACTGCTCATGACAGCACAGTCAGCCTGGCTCATCGACAGGACCTGGAAGGGGAGACCAGTCACTGGAGGCAGAGAATCCTCCGACTCAGCTTCCTTTAACCCTGCAAGCAAAGTCCTAACAGGTAGGGTGCTGCTAGCTGGACAAGTAGCAGGAAACTTGCCAGACAGTGCTCTCAATGTCAAGCTATGTGGTTTTAGCTGGTTAGAAACCAGCAGTTACAGGAGCGTACACTCTGGCGTCCCCAAGCCTTCGCTCTTGCCAACCTGAGCCTAATGCTCTCCAGAATTAGGTAAGCAGGATGTGTCCCTCCAGGGAGAGAGTGCACATTCCATTCCAATAAACATCTGGAATTTCCATGTGTAGTTGGGATTCATGGAATTCTCAGTTTGGTTTGGAGACTTTTAAGCAACGGTGATGGGATTCCACATGTGTCAGACACCCGGCTGACCAAAAAAAAAGCTGCTGGAAACAACTGGCTGTTGCTCAACACATGGAAACTTCTCCTTGTAATTCTGACACAGGTCTGGGATCAATCACGGGTTGGTGGGTGGTGAAGAGCAGGGAGTAAACAGCAGAGTAGCTTTCACCGGATGAGTGATTGATGTGAGCGCAATGAGTAGTGAGCGTGACCCGCCACTCACACTGGGTGGGTGGGGTAAATGATCACAATCCCCAGTGTCAGGGCAACTGAGAACACACTGACTGGACAGTGGTAACTAGGCCAATCTTCCTGAAGCTTTGTCAAGCAGGTGACTTTGAGCAGGATGTATGAATAATCACTTGGAAACATTAATCACTGCAATTACACAGGTAATTATTCACCACGTGTCACTGCCAGCAGTTTGGTTACAGTTAAACCAGGTGCAGTTTGAAAAGAAGGAAATTGGAAGCTAAATCCTGCCCTGTGATTAATCACGTAATGACGGGGAGATAGTCCATGGTTTGAAGGAATGCCACACCATTGTGTTTTTTTAATTTAAATTCAAGATAAAGTTAAATTGTAACTTTATCTCCTCTGTCGGTTGTCAAAGGCCCCTCCACGCTACTCATGTGCAGTGTAGATTATTGATTAAATCAGATTTTATACGCCTTATACAGTTTGCGTATAACTCGGACTTCAATTAAGTCATATTAAATGGTATGGTCCCAATTGATACCACTTATGTGAGTTTTACCTCATAGCGCCCTTCACATAGTTGGTGTCTCGTAGCACTTAACAGCGGTGTGGTTTGACTCCGAGCTGGAATGGGAGGAGAAGTGACTGGAGGAACAGTCAAAGGGGAAAGTTATCAGGTGTGATTTGATGAAGGGCAAAGAGGGGGCAAGACGGAAGGAATGACGAAGGGAGTTCCAGAAATTCGAGGCGTACAGAGACATGGCAGGAAAATAGGCCAAGCTAATCTTTGCCTGTGTTTATATTCCATAGGGCCTCCACCCCTCCTATTTCCCTCTCGTATTCTGTTCTCTTTCTTGTATGCATTGATTTTCCATTTAAATACGTTTGGTACTTTATGCCTCGATCGCAATCCAGCAGTATGTTCCACACCCTCAACATCCTCTGTGTCAAGAAGTTCCTTCTAAACTCCCTGTCAGATCTGGTACTGGCGAGCTTAGATTTATGTCCCTCATTTTGGATTCAAATGGAAATGGTTTATTAATGTCCGCTATATCAAATCCTCATGGCTAACGTTGATTTAAGCTCAGTTTTGTGACTTGTGTAAGCACTGATAAGAACGGGGTTAAAACATGTCCAGAAGATTTCATACAGAACCACCAGTGGTCATCGTCCTCCTGGCTCAGTGTCAGACTTCACCACTGTCAAGCGCTCTGGGATGCTACCCCGCATGAAGAGAGCTATATAAATGCAAGTTGTTGATGTTGTCCCATCACTTGCAGCGAGTTTCTGACCACGGGCACGGAGAGGGAAAGAGAGTGTGTAACCCACAGCGCTCTGCCCTCTGCTGTGGTTCTAATAAACATGGTTTTCAGGTAGCTGTGTGGTGATGATGCCATTTGCTCCCTGACAAGTCTCTAGATAGCTGTAGCCCTCTCTTTCCTCTCTCCCTCCCTTCCCTCCCTCTCTCTCTCCCTACTTCCTCAGTCTCCTTTCCCTCTGCTCTCCTCCCCACCTGTGCCCTCCTCTCTTCCAATTCTGTTATCCAGCTTGTTTCTCGCTTCCTCTGTCCCACCACCTCGCTGAGTGTCCACCAAAAGCCTTAGAAATTCTTTCTTTTAACCACGGTCAGGACTTAAATCTTTCCATTCTCCTTCCCTTCCCTTGATCAGTGAAGTACTTCAAGACAGTCATTCTCTGCCAAAGGTATGAGAACTAGTTGCTGTGGTTCCTATAACCGTGTCTTGTCTTCTTGCACCTGCAGATTTTTGATGGGAAAGACAGCTCCTCTCGGTTGCTGGGAACATTCAGTGGATCAGACATGTTGCACGTCACCTTGAACAGCACCTCCAGCAGCCTGTGGCTGGAGTTTATTACAAACGCTGGAAACACAAGCAAGGGATTTGAGCTACTCTTTTCCAGTAAGTCATGGATTAAGGATGTTAAAAGCGCATTAAGGTGGCTCGCTGTCTGCACGAGCGATTGGAGCATCAGTGATATAGAGGAGGAGATGACACCATTGTCACAGACACAGGAAGTCCTTCACTGTCTGATACACAATACAAATTGATATTCTTTACTGTGATCAGCAAAAGGGATTTCATTCCGTCACATGTACTTTTTATTTAGGAGACAGTACCGCAAAACACTCAGATCAGCCGACAGCTGCTCTCTGGGGGATTCACTGTTAAGTGCTTATTGTTAAGCAGCAAAGGCACTCTTACACACAGGAACGTCTCCTGGTATCGCTGAGGTCAGACTGATCAACCAATCCTCACAACCATCACAGAGCAAATGGTTAATCTCAGTCTCCTGCATTCACTCTCCCCACACCCCCACCCACACACACACACTGATATACTCACACACACACACACACACACCGATATACTCACACACACACACACACCGATATACTCACACACACACCGATATACTCACACACACACACACACACACTGATATACTCACACACACACACACTGATATACTCACACACACACACACACTGATATACTCACACACACACACACTGATATACTCACACACACACACACACTGATACACTCACACACACACACACCGATATACTCACACACACACACTGATACACTCACACACACACACCTTATACTCACACACACACACACACACAGATATACTCACACACACACACTGATATACTCACACACACACACTGATATACTCACACACACACACTGATATACTCACACACACACACACTGATATACTCACACACACACTGATATACTCACACACATACTGATATACACACACACACACACACACTGATATACTCACACACACTGATATACTCACACACACTGATGAACACACACACACAGATATATTCACACACACACACTGATATATACACACACTGATATACTCACACACACTGATGAACACATTCACACAGATATACTCACACACACACACTGATATACTCACACACACACTTGTACACCTCACACACACACTCCCGCACACAACCTCCCACACACTCACATCCCCCCTACACATGCGCCCCCCACACCCAGACACACACACACATCCCATACACATTCCCTCCCATCCCCGCACACATGCACAACCCAACACACACATAAACCCAGTGAAGATTCTCATACCTCAACACGTTCACCATTCACCCCACGCCTAATCCCCATTAATTCCCCGACACTGACACCCCCAAATTTCTGAGCCAGAAAAAAAAACATTTTTCTTAAAAATACGATTTTTTTTTAAAGTCTCTCAGGTTTTAAAATCCTTATTAAAGACCTGCCTCTCTGACTGGGCAATCAGCGAGCCGTCCAGCTCAGGCTCACGCTCCATCTCTGAGGTGATCATTTCTCTGTGAAAGACGCTGTTTAAGCGCAACTGGTTGTTGTTGTGACACCAGCTGCTTAGTTCTGTGCAGTCAGTGCCATTTGATATTTGAGTCATGACTCGTGCTTGTTGGGAGACGTGCTTTTTTTTTGTATTTTTCTCTTGTTTTCCTGGGCTCCTGATTAATTAACAGGGGGTCGTGCAGGCAGGCGATCTGCAAAAGCGCCCGCTCTTTGCCAAGCTCCCGATAGCATGGCAGCTAGCCCCAGAAAGACGGTGCTTGGTCATTTACTAGGTGAGAGCGGGCCCCACTGAACAAGACAGTCCAGTCAGGGCCTCAGTCAGTGCATGTTGCACTCAAGGAGTCGCAACACTGATCTTTGATTAAAAAACATTGAGTTTTCAGGCCTCGACCGTGTTGTTCTTGTGGGTCCGTCAACTCTGGACTTTCTCTCCACGAATGTGCCGTGATCATGTCTCCTAAAGCATGGTTCAAAGTGAGCATCACGTTCTTCACAAACGATGAGGAACCTTCCCTCCAGATCTGCGCGTTCCCCTTGTGTAGTCCAGGGTTGTGTTTGGAATTCCAACTTGATGTGTTTCATTTGCAGGTTTTGAGCTGATAAGGTGCGAGGACCCTGGGATGCCGCAGTTTGGCTACAAGATTCGGGATGAGGGTCACTTTGCGGGAACGGGTGTTGTGTTCGGCTGTGATCCCGGCTACACTCTGCACGGTGGCTCCACTCTGACGTGTCTGACTGGAGATCGCAGAGCCTGGGACAACGGGCTGCCTTCCTGCGTAGGTAAGATATCAGACATGTATTTAGACTATCTCAATCCAGAGAGGTGTGTTGGGGCCGTCAAACACACTGGGGTCCATTCACTGACTTGACTTTATTGATCAAAACTTCTCCAACAGCTGTACATGTGTGTGTAGCAAGTTATTGCGAAACAAGCTCTTAACATTACGGAGTGGTGCCGCAGTAATGGATCTAATGGGAAGATTTCCAATTCGCTGCAAATGTCAATCATCTTTAATCAGATTAGGACCCATGTTCTCGCCTTGGGGTCAGAGGTCATGTGTTTCAAGTCTCACATGGGGACTTGGAGCTCACAGTCTAGGCTGACGCTGCAGCGCAGTGCTGGGGCAGTTAGTGCTGTATTGTTGGCGGTGACATCCTTCAGACCATCTGTCTGCCTGTACATTAAAAACTCTGTGACATCGAAAGAGAAGGCACTTTCAGGTTGAAGCCTGGAGTTCCAGAGAGTGGGGCAGCGAGGCTGGATGCAGGCTGGGTGGAGATACGAAGCAGGATGCTGCTTGCTAAGCAAAGGGAGTGACTGAGTTGGGACTGGTTGAAGGGTGTAGAGAGGTATGGGAGAGGGGAATAGGAAGAGGAAGGAGGCTCATGTGGAACATAAACACTGGCACAGGCTTAGTGGGCTGAATGGCCCGTTGCAACATTTTTTGTAATGTGACTCTGGGATAAGGTGCGGTAGAAAGGTAAATCTGTTCAATTGGCGTCTTCGAAATGCAGACAAAATCTATGCCCTGGCCCTCCGAGGGTTAAAGTGCAAACAGGGAATTCCGCAGGGAAAAGATACTGAAGTGCATAACTAGGACCTGCAAATATTACCTATGTGACGTGTGTGGATTGCTTCACATTGACAAGTCAATTAGAGGAATCATTCAGCTTCTCATAAAGAATCCTCCATGATGTGTAACCGTTGGATGTTGCCTGTGGCTCAGTCTTAATCACGTTTGTTCTCTGGTTTCACTTTTCTTTGTGAAATATTGCAAACTTGGCTTTTTTTTTGTCTTTTCTGTTGTTTCTGCCATGTTGACAATTTCAGCTGAATGCGGGGGTCGTATCATCGGGGAATCTTCCGGAAGGATTCTATCACCTGGATACCCAGCGCCGTATGAACACAATCTACACTGCACCTGGGCTATAGACGCAGCTCCTGGCAGCACGATAAGGTAAGAGCCAGAACCATATCGCCCGACAAAGACTCTTAATTACTAATCAGTCTGTAGCTGAGCAATTAAAACCGCTTCTGTTTCTGCCCCGCTTCCATTGTTTTTCTCTCCTTGTAAAGCCCCAGGAAGACACTGATTGAGATCTCAGGCTTGGAAATCTACCTCAACTCACCTTCCCTTTGCCCCATGTCACTGTTAAAGCTGCTCGCTGGGTGAATGGAGCGCTCGGTGGAGTAAAAGGCCTTGTGGGTGTCAGTGCAGCATTTGGCTTCTTTACCTCCAGAGTTAATTACAGGGCAAGAAACGTGCTCTTGTCATCTATCGATCTATTGATCTATCGATTGATGGATGGATCCACCCACCCAGTCCCTTGGTACATTCGAAAGAGAAGGGAGTTTCTCCCAGTGTCCTGGACAACATTCACCCTAAATAACAACAGTGCTTGCTCGTTTTGCAGCAGTTTGTGTGGTTTGTGGCTGTGTGTAAATCGGCTGCCATATTCGCCCGCAAGACATAGAGTGAAAACACACCGATACATTTTGCAGTAAATCCTATGAAGTTCTTTGAGGCATTTTAAAGGTGTGAAATGGTGCAGCATCAAATGTAAGGATTATTATTAGACAGAGCCGGTTGCATCTATTAGGTCTCACAGAGCTTCACTGAGGCAGAGTGACAGTCCTAACAGGGCAAGGGAATGAGGTGCAGGACCACAGTGTGAACAACAGCCACGTGCAGTTATACAGCGCCATTCACGCAGGATAGCATCACTGCTCCCCTTAAGCGTAAAGCCAAGAAAACCCAGAGAGACAGGGCAAAGTCAGGAGCCACACAGATTGATTTTTAGAGGGGTTTTGAGAACAGAGGGGGGCGGGGGGTTGAGTCAGAGGGAGTTTGGGCAAGAGTTCGGTCCGAGTGACCGAAAGCTCTGGGAATGACCTCAAAGTACCACTTGTTGACATTAGGTAAATCGGGGCTAAAATGCAGATTTTCTGACAAGATTCCTTAAAAAGAAATGTGCCTTCCCTTAGAAACTCTGGCTCCACATCATCAACTTCCAGAGGGCAAGAATCCTGCAGATTCCTTAATCCTGTTAATAAACTAGACCCGTATTTTAGATTCTATGTGATAACTAGCGGTCACTAGCTGGTTTAGAATCCTGTAAAAATCCTCTGGAAACGTAAGTTTGGCAGACGGTGAGGAATAATAATAATACTTGCATTTGATATAGCGCCTTATAACTCACCTCTTCGAGACGTCTCAAAGCGCATCACCGAATATACTGTAAAGCGAATTGATTATATTTTGTGGGCGAAATATAGTCACCCAATTGCTCACAGCCGTGTCCCACAAACAGTCGTGGATTCAGTGATCAAATTATAATTATTATTTTTTAAGGGATTATTTCCCTCTGGAAAGGGAGGTTAATCTATTTGACTAACAATCAGGTTCCTACTTACTGCTAACTAAAAAGAGGCATACGGGGCAGGGAAACTTGCCTAAGGTTTCGCCCTGCCTGGGAATCGAGCCCAGATCCTCTCACTTGCAAGGCGAGTGTTCTAACCACTGAGCTACAGGACTCCAGGATGATAGGGTGTTGGTTGTATTTTCATGCAACTTAAAAAGGAAATTCAAAAGTGCGAGATTCAGGCAGTCGGTGTCGCTGAGATCACATGGGATGAATGTGACCTGGAAAGAACACTTACCTAATCCTACCCAGGATCAGGGGAAGGGCAGAGTTCCAAACACGATTAATGAGAGTGTTTGTCTGTCCACACACAGAGGTCTGAGGTCTCTCCGGGCTCAGTGCAGTGAAAATTCATTAAAAAATTAATGAGATACTTACGATTGCCCCAACAGACGTGCTTACGAGCAGCCTAAATCTGCTGTTTGCCAATGTGGTAACACGGCTTGGGACGTCCTCCTGACTCAGTGCCTTGGGACGTCCTCCTGACGTGAAAGGCGCTTTACAAATGTAATTTGTGGTTGTTTGTTGTTGTGGTAAACCTCTTGTGGACGAGTGCTCTATCGCAGGGCGAGAGTTCTCCCTTTGCTATGAATGAGGCCCACCTTAGCCAGTTGTTGTTGATATTAAATGTGATGAGTATGCCGCTGGGACCACCTTGTATTGCTGGCTGTTGATGTATTGTTTTTTATTGTTTCCATATGTTTATTGAATGTGTTTTTGTTAGCTTTGCCCTGTCTCTCTCTGGGCTTTCCTGGCTTACCGCTTAAGAGGAGCAGTGATGCTATCCTGCGTGAAGGGTGCTGTATAACTGCACGTGGCTGTTGTGGTTCACATGTTGTGCGCAAATTGACTTCTGCATTCGTTTGCAAAAATGCACAGTCACTACACGATACAGCTAATCCTGTGAAGCTCTTTGAGACATTCTTCTGTCAAAGGATATGATAGCAGTTACATCAAATAATTCCAGGCAGGGCGAAACCTTAGGCAAGTTTCCTTACTCCACACAGAGCCTAATAATAATCCCTCCAAAAAAAAAAACAATAATTAAATTGGTCATTTTCAATCTACGACTGTTTGTGGGACATTGCTGTGCGCAATTGGCTGCCGCGTTCGCCCACAAATATACAGTCAATTCACTTTACAGTGTGTTCTGTGAAGCGCTTTGGGATGTCCTCCCGACGTGAAAAGCGCTATATCAAATGCAAGGATTATTATTATTATTATTATTAAATGCAAAGATTATTATATTATTATTTGGGCCCCCCAACATAGCCGGAACCCTCGTCCACGCCTTCATCAGCTCCTGCTTCAACTACGCCAACGCCCTCCTTGCTGGTCTCCCCAGGTCCACTACCCACAAACTACAGCTGATTCAGAACTCCACCCGTATTCTCACCCACATTAAACTCTGTACCCCCATCACACCAGTCCTCGCCCAGCTCCACTGGCTCCCTATCAGAGAACAAATCAATTTCAAGATCCTCTCACTCGTCTACAAATCCCTTCATACTTTAGCACCTTCCTACTTTTCTGACCTCCTTTCTCCCCACTCCACTACCCACTGCCTCCGCTCGCGTGGCTCTGGCCTCCTGCTTGTCTCTTGTCCCCTCCGCTCAACCGTCGGCATCTCCATTTTCAGCCACTACGCCTCAAAGCTTCGGAATTCTCTCCCTCAATCCCTCCGCCTTGCCCCCTCCTTTCATTCTTTTAGATCTGGACTGAACACTTTCCTCTTTGACCGTCCACATGGTCACCAACTCCCTCTCCCCGGCTCGGCATTGGGCTGGCTCCGCCACTGTTATGCGCTCCGAGATGCTGCCCCACGTGGAGGATGCTATATAAGTGCTAGTTATTGTGTTAGTAAAGCTCCTCCGTCTTCATTCGCCGTTTGGCACCGTCAGAAGGTTGAGCAGAAACCTATTGTCAAGGAAATGAGAGTTGGCACTTCAGCCCCTGAGCTCACTCTTTCTGCGCTGTGAAAGTTGCTGTATAAGTGCAAGTTATTACCGCAGTGAACCTGACTATCTCTACCTATACTACTTATAATGTCAGACTGCTTAGTGTACTTCCCAAATCTTCTTTCGAAGGAGTTAATTGCTCCAGTTCAAGTGCTTGTACTTGAATGTCTATGCGGCAAATCCAGTGAGCAGGAACCATTTCAGGCTGTGATCTGCCATCAAGCTTGTCGGCTTTGCAATTGCATTGTCTCTGTCTGCAATCACAGTTTAACTGAAACAATCTGCTCACATCTACATTCTCTCTGCCTTACAGCATTTTACAGAGTTTATCTCATGTTCCTTTTTTCCTCAGTAAACAAGCTCTCCTCTCCCAGCCGGTCCCTGTGGACTTATTCCAGAACCTTCCGCAATACATCAATGTTGAATCCCCGGGTTGATGTCTTTGAGTCAATGATTTAGTCATATTTTTACAGCATTGAAACATCTCATTTGATGATAACGCCTTTTTTATCATTATTACTATTCTTTTCTATACAGGGTGGCCAAAAGGTCATGAATGTCTAATAAGTCTTAAAGAAATCATGATTTTTTAAAAAGATAATAGGATATCACTACCTTTCAGTCACCCTGTTTATTGGTAGCGAGGTTAGACCTGCTCACCCCCATTAATCAAATTTGACCGAATATGTTCCACTTAACAACAACAACAACAACAAAATTCCATTTATAAAGCGCCTTTCATGTCAGGAGGACGTCCCAAGGCGCTGCACAGTTGGGTCATGACCCGAGCATTGGGGCAAAATAGTCAGGGTGAGGGGAGGGAAGGGAGAGAGCGAGGAGGGGGGAAATGGTCAGGGTGAGGGGAGGGAGGGAGCGAGAAGGGGGGAAGAGAGTCGAGAGGGGAGCTGAAGGCTCGGTCAAAGAGAAAGGTTTTGAGACCGGCCTTGAAGGAGGAGAGGGAGGAGGCGGCGAAGGCACTGGGGGATAGAGAACGAGGGTTGTCCCCGCAGACAGACTTCAATTCCCCCTAAACTCTTCTAGGCCCAAAATTGTCAAAGGACAATTGGGACGTGAACCATGTCTTCACGACCACCCGAGCAGGTCAGGTTTGTCTCTCGAACCCAGTGCTCTTGAGCTCTGTATTCTGGTATCTCCCCTTCCTTTTAATGAGGACACTCCTCAGATGGGAAGTGCTGGAATACTGATCCCAACCAACAGAGGATCATAAGCATAGCTGTAGCCAGGAGCTCAAACCATCCCATAATCCTCTCATTTATAGGTGAGGTTCTGTCATGATGACCATCACATGCACATTTCAAAAGGGGGAACTGTTCTGGCATTTGGAAATGATTCCAAGGTCCAAGCCAACAATTCATGGTTGTTTGTGGAATGCAAATTGTCTGCCACGTTTGCCAAGAAAACAAGTTACAGTTACTTTACAGTAAATCTCGTGAAGTCCTTTAGACATCATTCTGATGTGAAAGTCACTATGTTAAATGCAAGGTCTATAAAAATAATGCTTGCATTTGATATTGCACCTTATCACGTCATTGAGACGTCTCAAGGTGATTCACAGGATATAAAGTGGATTGAAATGCAGTAGGCACTTTATGCACAGCAGCGTCCCACAAACAGCCGCACAGTATTATTACTATTATTATGAAGCACTTTGAGATGTTTGAATGACGTGATAAGGGGCTGTATCAAATGCCGGGATTATTTAGTATTGACCTGCAGAACTTCTGTTGAAGATTAGCTTTTATGAAACCCGGAAACGAACCCTAAACTAATATCTGAAGCTCTTGTTCCAGATCTCGGCTCCTGCTCCTCGAAGCGTGTGGTGCTGGGGTGAGGGTGAACAGTCACCTCAACTTGACGGTCTGTGTTTGAAATGTTATCAAAACCGTCTCAGATGCTAACAGGGCAATGAGTTCTCTCGGGCAACTTGTTACACACTCGAGCTGAAAGGATGGCAACTTACATACTCCACTTCATAATGTAACAACCCCCTCTCCCCCCTCCCCTTCACACTCACACCCTCACATACACACTCACACACACCCTCACACTCACACACACACCCTCACATACACACACACACCCTCACACACACACCCTCACATACACACACACACTCACACTCACACACACCCTCACACTCACACACACACCCTCACACTCACACACACACCCTCACACTCACACACACACCCTCACATACACACTCACACACACACTCACAATCACACACACACCCTCACATACACACACACACTCACACTCACACACACCCTCACATACACACACACACCCTCACACTCACACACACACCCTCACATACACACTCACACACACACTCACAATCACACACACACCCTCACATACACACACACACTCACACTCACACACACCCTCACACTCACACACACACCCTCAC